>NC_079413.1:3240548-3358048 GCF_026213295.1 Gadus chalcogrammus | reverse complement strand
TGTTTTTTTTCATGACGACCAAAGAAAAACAACAGTGTTACCCCCTATGTTTTTTTTCATGACGACCAAAGAAAAACAACAGTGTTACCCCTTTTGTTTTTTTTCATGACGACCAATAAAAATACAACCGGACTTATGTTTTTTTTCATGACGACCAATAAAAAACAACAGTGTTACCCCCTTTGTTTTTTTTCATGACGACCAATAAAAAACGACAGTGTTACCCCTTATGTTTTTTTTCATGACGACCAATAAAAAACGACAGGGTTACCCCTTATGTTTTTTTTCATGACGACCAAAGAAAAACAACAGTGTAACCCCTTATGTTTTTTTTCATGACGACCAATAAAAAACACCAGTGTTACCCCTTTTGTTTTTTTTCATGACGACCAATAAAAAACGACAGTGTTACCCCTTATTTTTTTTTTTCATGACGACCAATAAAAACAACAGTGTTACCCTTTTGTTTTTTTTCATGACGACCAATAAAAAACGACAGTGTTACCCCTTATGTTTTTTTTCATTACGACCAACGAAAAACAACAGTGTTACCCATTATTTATTTTTTCATGACGACCAAAGAAAAACAACAGTGTTACCCATTATGTTTTTTTTCATGACGACCGATAAAAAACGACAGTGTTACCCCTTTTGTTTTTTTTCATGACGACCAATAAAAAACGACAGTGTTACCCCTTTATGTTTTTTTTCATGACGACCAAAGAAAACAACAGTGTAACCCCTTATGTTTTTTTTCATGACGACCAATAAAAAACACCAGTGTTACCCCTTTTGTTTTTTTTTCATGACGACCAATAAAAAACAACAGTGTTACCCCTTTGTTTTTTTTCATGACGACCAATAAAAAACGACAGTGTTACCCCTTATGTTTTTTTTCATGACGACCAATAAAAAACAACAGTGTTACCCCTTTTGTTTTTTTTCATGACGACCAATAAAAACGACAGTGTTACCCCTTATGTTTTTTTTCATTACAACCAACGAAAAACAACAGTGTTACCCCTTATGTTTTTTTTCATGACGACCAAAGAAAAACAACAGTGTTACCCCTTTTATTTTTTTTCATGACGACAATAAAAATACAACCAGACATATGTTTTTTTTCATGACGACCAATAAAAAACAACAGTGTTACCCCTTTTTTTTTTTTCATGACGACCAATAAAAAACGACAGTGTTAAAAAAAAACAAAAGGGGTAACACTGTTGTTTTTTATTGGTCGTCATGAAAAAAAACATAAGGGGTAACACTGTTGTTTTTTTCATGACGACCAAAGAAAAACAACAGTGTTACCCCTTTTTTTTTTTTTCATGACGACAATAAAAATACAACCGGACTTATGTTTTTTTTCATGATGACCAAAGAAAAACAACAGTGTTACCCCTTATGTTTTTTTTCATGACGACCAATAAAAAACAACAGTGTTACCCCTTATGTTTTTTTTTCATGACGACCAAAGAAAAACAACAGTGTTACCCCTTATGTTTTTTTTCATGACGACCAAAGAAAAACAACAGTGTTACCCTTATGTTTTTTTTCATGACGACCAATAAAAAACAACAGTGTTACCCCTTATGTTTTTTTCATGACGACCAAAGAAAAACAACAGTGTTACCCCTTATGTTTTTTTTTCATGACGACCGATAAAAAACGACAGTGTTACCCCTTTTGTTTTTTTTTCATGACGACCAATAAAAAACGACAGGGTTACCCCTTATGTTTTTTTTCATGACGACCAAGAAAAACAACAGTGTAACCCCTTATGTTTTTTTTCATGACGACCAAGAAAACAACAGTGTAACCCCTTATGTTTTTTTTCATGACGACCCAATAAAAAACACCAGTGTGACCCCTTTTGTTTTTTTTTCATGACGACCAATAAAAACGACAGTGTTACCCCTTATGTTTTTTTTCATGACGACCAATAAAAACAACAGTGTACCCCTTTTGTTTTTTTTCATGACGACCAATAAAAATACAACAGTGTTACCCCTTATGTTTTTTTCATTACGACCAAAGAAAACAACAGTGTTACCCCCTTATGTTTTTTTTTTCATGACGACCAAAGAAAAACAACAGTGTTACCCCTTATGTTTTTTTTCATGACGACCGATAAAAACGACAGTGTTACCCCTTTTGTTTTTTTTCATGACGACCAATAAAAAACGACAGTGTTACCCCTTATGTTTTTTTTCATGACGACCAAAGAAAAACAACAGTGTTACCCCTTATGTTTTTTTTCATGACGACCAAAGAAAAACAACAGTGTTACCCCTTTTGTTTTTTTTCATGACGACCAATAAAAATACAACCGGACTTATGTTTTTTTTCATGACGACCAATAAAAAACAACAGTGTTACCCCCTTTGTTTTTTTTCATGACGACCAATAAAAAACGACAGTGTTACCCCTTATGTTTTTTTTCATGACGACCAATAAAAACGACAGGGTTACCCCTTATGTTTTTTTTCATGACGACCAAAGAAAAACAACAGTGTAACCCCTTATGTTTTTTTTCATGACGACCAATAAAAACACCAGTGTTACCCCTTTTGTTTTTTTTTCATGACGACCAATAAAAAACGACAGTGTTACCCCTTATTTTTTTTTTCATGACGACCAATAAAAAACAACAGTGTTACCCCTTTTGTTTTTTTTCATGACGACCAATAAAAAACGACAGTGTTACCCCTTATGTTTTTTTTTTCATTACGACCAACGAAAAACAACAGTGTTACCCATTATTTATTTTTTCATGACGACCAAAGAAAAACAACAGTGTTACCCATTATGTTTTTTTTCATGACGACCGATAAAAAACGACAGTGTTACCCCTTATGTTTTTTTTCATGACGACCAATAAAAACGACAGTGTTACCCCTTATGTTTTTTTTCATGACGACCAAAGAAAAACAACAGTGTAACCCCTTATGTTTTTTTTCATGACGACCAATAAAAAACACCAGTGTTACCCCTTTTGTTTTTTTTTCATGACGACCAATAAAAACAACAGTGTTACCCCTTTTTTTTTTTTTCATGACGACAAATAAAAAACGACAGTGTTACCCCTTATGTTTTTTTTCATGACGACCAATAAAAAACAACAGTGTTACCCCTTTTGTTTTTTTTTCATGACGACCAATAAAAAACGACAGTGTTACCCCTTATGTTTTTTTCATTACAAACCAACGAAAAAACAACAGTGTTACCCCTTATGTTTTTTTTTCATGACGACCAAAGAAAAACAACAGTGTTACCCCTTTTATTTTTTTTCATGACGACCAATAAAAATACAACCAGACATATGTTTTTTTTCATGACGACCAATAAAAAACAACAGTGTTACCCCTTTTTTTTTTTTTCATGACGACCAATAAAAACGACAGTGTTAAAAAAACAAAAGGGGTAACACTGTTGTTTTTTATGGTCGTCATGAAAAAAACATAAGGGGTAACACTGTTGTTTTTTTTCATGACGACCAAAGAAAAACAACAGTGTTACCCCTTTTATTTTTTTTCATGACGACCAATAAAAATACAACCGGACTTATGTTTTTTTTTCATGATGACCAAAGAAAAACAACAGTGTTACCCCTTATGTTTTTTTTCATGACGACCAATAAAAAACAACAGTGTTACCCCTTATGTTTTTTTTCATGACGACCAAAGAAAAACAACAGTGTTACCCCTTATGTTTTTTTTCATGACGACCAAAGAAAACAACAGTGTTACCCCTTATGTTTTTTTTTCATGACGACCAATAAAAACAACAGTGTTACCCCTTATGTTTTTTTTCATGACGACCAAAGAAAAACAACAGTGTTACCCCTTATGTTTTTTTTCATGACGACCGATAAAAAACGACAGTGTTACCCCTTTTGTTTTTTTTTCATGACGACCAATAAAAAACGACAGGGTTACCCCTTATGTTTTTTTTCATGACGACCAAAGAAAAACAACAGTGTAACCCCTTATGTTTTTTTTCATGACGACCAATAAAAAACACCAGTGTTACCCCTTTTGTTTTTTTTCATGACGACCAATAAAAAACGACAGTGTTACCCCTTATGTTTTTTTTCATTACGACCAACGAAAAACAACAGTGTTACCCATTATTATTTTTTTCATGACGACCAAAGAAAAACAACAGTGTTACCCATTATGTTTTTTTTCATGACGACCGATAAAAACGACAGTGTTACCCCTTTTGTTTTTTTTTCATGACGACCAATAAAAAACGACAGTGTTACCCCTTATGTTTTTTTTCATGACGACCAAAGAAAAACAACAGTGTAACCCCTTATGTTTTTTTCATGACGACCAATAAAAAACACCAGTGTTACCCCTTTTGTTTTTTTCATGACGACCAATAAAAAACAACAGTGTTACCCCTTTTGTTTTTTTTCATGACGACCAATAAAAAACGACAGTGTTACCCCTTATGTTTTTTTTTCATGACGACCAATAAAAAACAACAGTGTTACCCCTTTTGTTTTTTTTTCATGACGACCAATAAAAATCGACAGTGTTACCCCTTATGTTTTTTTTCATTACAACCAACGAAAAACAACAGTGTTACCCCTTATGTTTTTTTTTCATGACGACCAAAGAAAAACAACAGTGTTACCCCTTATGTTTTTTTTCATGACGACCAAAGAAAAACAACAGTGTTACCCCTTTTATTTTTTTTTCATGACGACCAATAAAAATACAACCAGACATATGTTTTTTTTTCATGACAGACCAATAAAAAACAACAGTGTTACCCCTTTTTTTTTTTTTTTCATGACGACCAATAAAAAACGACAGTGTTACCCCTTATGTTTTTTTTCATGACGACCAATAAAAACAACAGTGTTACCCCTTTTGTTTTTTTTCATGACGACCAATAAAAAACGACAGTGTTACCCCTTATGTTTTTTTTCATTACGACCAACGAAAAACAACAGTGTTACCCCTTATGTTTTTTTTCATGACGACCAAAGAAAAACAACAGTGTTACCCCTTTTATTTTTTTTCATGACGACCAATAAAAATACAACCGGACTTATGTTTTTTTTCATGATGACCAAAGAAAAACAACAGTGTTACCCCTTATGTTTTTTTTTCATGACGACACAATAAAAAACAACAGTGTTACCCCTTATGTTTTTTTTCATGACGACCAAAGAAAAACAACAGTGTTACCCCTTATGTTTTTTTTCATGACGACCAAAGAAAACAACAGTGTTACCCCTTATGTTTTTTTTCATGACGACCGATAAAAAACGACAGTGTTACCCCTTTTGGTTTTTTTTCATGACGACCAATAAAAAACGACAGTGTTAACCCCTTATGTTTTTTTTCATTACGACCAAAGAAAAACAACAGTGTTACCCCTTATGTTTTTTTTCATGACGACCACAAGAAAAACAACAGTGTTACCCCTTTATGTTTTTTTTCATGACGACCGATAAAAAACTACAGTGTTACCCCTTTTGTTTTTTTTCATGACGACCAATAAAAAACGACAGTGTTACCCCTTATGTTTTTTTTCATGACGACCAAAGAAAAACAACAGTGTTACCCCTTATGTTTTTTTTCATGACGACCAAAGAAAAACAACAGTGTTACCCTTTTGTTTTTTTTCATGACGACCAATAAAAATACAACCAGACTTATGTTTTTTTTCATGACGACCCAATAAAAAACAACAGTGTTACCCCTTTTGTTTTTTTTCATGACGACCAATAAAAAACGGACACTGTTACCCCTTTTGTTTTTTTTTCATGACGACCAATAAAAAACGACCAGTGTTACCCCTTATGTTTTTTTTCATTACGACCAAAGAAAAACAACAGTGTTACCCCTTATGTTTTCTTTCATGACGACCAAAGAAAAACAACAGTGTTACCCCTTATGTTTTTTTTCATGACGACCGATAAAAAACGACAGTGTTACCCCCTTTTGTTTTTTTTTCATGACGACCAATAAAAAACGACAGTGTTACCCCTTATGTTTTTTTTTCATGACGACCAAAGAAAAACAACAGTGTTACCCCTTATGTTTTTTTTCATGACGACCAAAGAAAAACAACAGTGTTACCCCTTATGTTTTTTTTCATGACGACCCAAAGAAAAACAACAGTGTTACCCCTTTTGTTTTTTTTTCATGACGACCAATAAAAATACAACCAGACTTATGTTTTTTTTCATGACGACCAATAAAAAACAACAGTGTTACCCCTTTTGTTTTTTTTCATGACGACCAATAAAAAACGACACTGTTACCCCTTTTGTTTTTTTTCATGACGACCAATAAAAAACGACAGTGTTACCCCTTATGTTTTTTTTTCATTACGACCAAAGAAAAACAACAGTGTTACCCCTTATGTTTTCTTTCATGACGACCAAAGAAAACAACAGTGTTACCCCTTATGTTTTTTTTCATGACGACCGATAAAAAACGACAGTGTTACCCCTTTTGTTTTTTTTCATGACGACCAATAAAAAACGACAGTGTTACCCCTTATGTTTTTTTTCATGACGACCAAAGAAAAACAACAGTGTTACCCCTTATGTTTTTTTTCATGAAGACCAAAGAAAAACAACAGTGTTACCCCTTTTGTTTTTTTTCATGACGACCAATAAAATACAACCGGACTTATGTTTTTTTTCATGACGACCAATAAAAAACAACAGTGTTACCCCCTTTGTTTTTTTTTCATGACGACCAATAAAAATCAACAGTGTTACCCCTTATGTTTTTTTCATGACGACCAATAAAAAACGACAGTGTTACCCCTATGTTTTTTTTCATGACGACCAAAAAAAAAAACAGTGTTACCCCTTATGTTTTTTTTCATGACGACCAAAGAAAAACAACAGTGATACCCCTTATGTTTTTTCATGAAAAAAATGAAAAAAATATCGGTCGTCATGAAAAAAAAAATAAGGGTAACACTGTTGTTTTTCTTTGGACGTCATGAAAAAAACATAAGGGGTAACACTGTTGTTTTTCTTTGGTCGTCATGAAAAAAAACATAAGGGGTAACACTGTCGTTTTTTTTTTTTTTCATGAAAAAAAACATAAGGGGTAACACTGTAGTTTTTCTTTGGACGTCATGAAAAAAAACATAAGGGGTAACACTGTTGTTTTTCTTTGGTCGTCATGAAAAAAAACATAAGGGGTAAACACTGTCGTTTTTTATTGGTCGTCACGAAAAAAAACAAAAGGGTAACACTGTTGTTTTTTATTGGTCGTCATAGAAAAAAACATGAGGGGTAACACTGTTGTTTTCTATTGGTCGGAATAAAAAAAAACATTTGGGGTAACACACTCGTCGCCTCAGTTGTGCAGTGGAGTGAACTCTGCCTAGCCCACTGGAAACCGGGGTTCAAGTCCGGTTGATGTCTTCTGTTGGAATGTAGATATTTATCAAAAAAAACATATGCGGTAACACTGTTGTTTTTTATTGGTCGTCATGAAAAAAAACATAAGGGAAATAATATAAATATACAAATACATTTTAATGTCATGTATATCCTCTTTATTGATGATAGATTTTAGTGTATTGTGGTCGCCTCAGTGGTGCAGTGGAGTGTACTCTGCCTAGCCCACTGGAGACCGGGGTTCAAGTCCGGTTGATGTCTTCTGTTGGAATGTAGATATTTATCAAAAAAAACATATGGGGTATCGCTGTTCATTTTTATTGGTCGTCATGAAAAAAACATAAGGGGTAACAGTGTTGTTTTTTATTGGTCGTCATGAAAAAAAAACATAAGGGGTAACAATGTTGTTTTTTATTGGTCGTCATGAAAAAAAAACATAAGGGGTAAAACTGTCGTTTTTCTTTGGTCGTCATGAGAAAAAACATAAGGGGTAACACTGTCTTTTTTCTTTGGTCGTCATGAAAAAAACATAAGGGGTAACACTGTTGTTTTTCTTTGGTCGTCATGAAAAAAAACATAAGGGGTAACAATGTCGTTTTTTATTGGTCGTCATGAAAAAAAACAAAAGGGGCAACACTGTTGTTTTTTATCGGTCGTCATGAAAAAAAACATAAGGAGTAACACTGTTGTTTTTCTTTGGACGTCATGAAAAAAAACATAAGGGGTAACACTGTTGTTTTTCTTTGGTCGTCATGAAAAAAAAAACATAAGGGGTAACACTGTCGTTTTTCGTATGGTCGTCATGAAAAAAAACAAAAGGGGTAACACTGTTGTTTTTATTGGTCGTCATGAAAAAAAACATAAGGGGTAACACTGTTGTTTTTCTTTGGTCGTCATGAAAAAAAACATAAGGGGTAACACTGTCGTTTTTTATTGGTCGTCATGAAAAAAACAAAAGGGGTAACACTGTTGTTTTTTATCGGTCGTCATGAAAAAAAACATAAGGGTAACACTGTTGTTTTTCTTTGGTCGTTATGAAAAAAAACATAAGGGGTAACACTGTCGTTTTTTATTGGTCGTCATGAAAAAAACAAAAGGGGTAACACTGTTGTTTTTTATTGGTCGTCATGAAAAAAACATAAGGGGTAACACTGTTGTTTTTCTTTGGTCGTCATGAAAAAATCATAAGGGGTAACACTGTCGTTTTTTATTGGTCGTCATGAAAAAAAACAAAAGGGGAACACTGTTGTTTTTTATTGGTCGTCATGAAAAAAACATAAGGGGTAACACTGTCGTTTTTTATTGGTCGTCATGAAAAAAAACATAAGGGGTTACACTGTTGTTTTTCTTTGGTCGTCATGAAAAAAAACATAAGGGGTAACACTGTTGTTTTTCTTTGGTCGTCATGAAAAAAACATAAGGGGTAACACTGTCGTTTTTTATTGGTCGTCATGAAAAAAAACAAAAGGGGTAACACTGTTGTTTTTTATCGGTCGTCATGAAAAAAAACATAAGGGGTAACACTGTTGTTTTTCTTTGGTCGTTATGAAAAAAAACATAAGGGGTAACACTGTCGTTTTTTTATTGGTCGTCATGAAAAAAACAAAAGGGGTAACACTGTTGTTTTTTATCGGTCGTCATGAAAAAAACATAAGGGGTAACACTGTTGTTTTTCTTTGGTCGTCATGAAAAAAATCATAAGGGGTAACACTGTCGTTTTTTATTGGTCGTCATGAAAAAAACAAAAGGGGTAACACTGTTGTTTTTTATGGTCGTCATGAAAAAAAACATAAGGGGTAACACTGTCGTTTTTTATTGATCGTCATGAAAAAAAAAAAAAGGGGTAACCACTGTTGTTTTTTATTGGTCGTCATGAAAAAAACATAAGGGGTTACACTGTGTTTTTCTTTGGTCGTCATGAAAAAAAACATAAGGGGTAACACTGTTGTTTTTCTTTGGTCGTCATGAAAAAAAACACAAGGGGTAACACTGTTGTTTTTCTTTGGTCGTCATGAAAAAAAACATAAGGGTAACACTGTCGTTTTTTATTGGTCGTCATGAAAAAAAACAAAAGGGGTAACACTGTTGTTTTTTATCGGTCGTCATGAAAAAAACAATAAGGGGTAACACTGTCGTTTTTTATTGGTCGTCATGAAAAAAAACAAAAGGGGTAACCTGTTGTTTTTTATTGGTCGTCATGAAAAAAAACATAAGGGGTAACACTGTTGTTTTTCTTGGTCGTCATGAAAAAAAACATAAGGGGTAACACTGTCGTTTTTTATTGGTCGTCATGAAAAAAAACAAAAGGGGTAACACTGTTGTTTTTTATCGGTCGTCATGAAAAAAAACATAAGGGGTAACACTGTTGTTTTTCTTTGGTCGTCATGAAAAAAACATAAGGGGGTAACACTGTCGTTTTTTATTGGTCGTCATGAAAAAAACCAAAGGGGTAACACTGTTGTTTTTTATTGGTCGTCATGAAAAAAACATAAGGGGTAACACTGTCGTTTTTATTGGTCGTCATGAAAAAAAAAAAAGGGGTAACACTGTTGTTTTTTATTGGTCGTCATGAAAAAAAACATAAGGGGTAACACTGTTGTTTTTCTTTGGTCGTCATGAAAAAAAACATAAGGGGTAACACAAAAAAAGCATAAGGGAAATAATAGAAACACACACATACATTTTAATGTCATGTATATCCTCTTTATTGATGATTGATTTTTGTGTATTGGGGTCGCCTCAGTGGTGCAGTGGAGTGAACTCTGCCTAGCCCACTGGAGACCGGGGTTCAAGTCCGGTTGATGACTTCTGTTGGAATGTAGATATTTATCAAAAAAAAAATATGGGGTAACACTGTGTTTTTATGGTCGTCATGAAAAAAACTAAAGGGTAACACTGTTACCCTATGTTTTTTTTCATGACGACCAATAAAAAACAACAGTGTTACCCCTTATGTTTTTATTCATGACGACCAATAAAAAACAACACTGTTACCCCTTATGTTTTTTTTCATGACGACCAATAAAAAACGACAGTGTTACCCCTTATCTTTCTTTTCATGACGACCAATAAAAAACAACACTGTCACCCCTTATGTTTTTTTTCATGACGACCAATAAAAACTACAGTGATACCCCATATGTTTTTTTTGATAAATATCTACATTCCAACAGAAGACATCAACCGGACTTGAACCCCGGTCTCCAGTGGGCTAGGCAGAGTTCACTCCACTGCACCACTGAGGCGACCCCAATACACAAAAATCACTCATCATTAAAGAGGATATACATGACATTAAAATGTATGTGTATATTTATATTATTTCCCTTATGCTTTTTTTCATGACGACCAATAAAAAACGACAGTGTTACCCTTCATGTTTTTTTTCATGACGACCATTAAAAAACAACAGTGTTACCCCTTATGTTTTTTTTCATGACGACCAATAAAAAACAACACTGTCACCCCTCATGTTTTTTTTCATGATGACCAATAAAAAACAACAGTGTTACCCCATATGTTTTTTTTGATAAATATCTACATTCCAACAGAAGACATCAACCGGACTTGAACCCCGGTCTCCAGTGGGCTAGGCAGAATTCACTCCACTGCACCACTGAGGCGACGAGTATGTTACCCCCCAAAAAAAAAAAATTATTACGACCAATAAAAAACAACAGTGTTACCCCTTATGTTTTTTTTCATGACGACCAATAAAAAACAACACTGTCACCCCTCATGTTTTTTTCATGATGACCAATAAAAAACAACACTGTACCCCCTTATGTTTTTTTCATGACGACCGATAAAAAACGACAGTGTTACCCCTTTTGTTTTTTTTTCACGACGCCAAAGAAAAACAACAGTGTAACCCCTTATGTTTTTTTCATGACGACCAAGAAAACAACAGTGTTACCCCTTATGTTTTTTTCATGACGACCAATAAAAAACAACAGTGTTACCCCATATGTTTTTTTTGATAAATATCTGCATTCCAACAGAAGTCATCAACCGGACTTGAACCCCGGTCTCCAGTGGGCTAGGCAGAGTTCACTCCACTGCACCACTGAGGGCGACAACAATACACAAAAATCAATCATCAATAAAAAGGATATACAAGACATTAAAATGTATGTGTGTGTTTCTATTATTTCCCTTATGCTTTTTTTCATGACGACCAATAAAAAACAACAGTGTTACCCCATATGTTTTTTTTGATAAATATCTACATTCCAACAGAAGACATCAACCGGACTTGAACCCCGGTCTCCAGTGGGCTAGGCAGAGTTCACTCCACGCACCACTGAGGCGACGAGTATGTTACCCCCCAAAAAAAAAAATTATACGACCAATAAAAAACAACAGTGTTACCCCTTATGTTTTTTTCATGACGACCAATAAAAAACAACACTGTCACGCCCTCATGTTTTTTTTCATGATGACCAATAAAAAACAACAGTGTTACCCCTTATGTTTTTTTTTTCATGACGACCGATAAAAACGACAGTGTTACCCCTTTTGTTTTTTTTCACGACGACCAAAGAAAAACAACAGTGTAACCCCTTATGTTTTTTTTCATGACGACCAAAGAAAAACAACAGTGTTACCCCTTATGTTTTTTTCATGACGACCAATAAAAAACAACAGTGTTACCCCATATGTTTTTTTTGATAAATATCTGCATTCCAACAGAAGTCATCAACCGGACTTGAACCCCGGTCTCCAGTGGGCTAGGCAGAGTTCACTCCACTGCACCACTGAGGCGACAACAATACACAAAAATCAATCATCAATAAAAAGGATATACAAGACATTAAAATGTATGTGTGTGTTTCTATTATTTCCCTTATGCTTTTTTTCATGACGACCAATAAAAAACGACACTGTTACCCTTCATGTTTTTTTTCATGATGACCAATAAAAAACAACAGTTTAAACCCTTATGTGTTTTTTCATGACGACCGATAAAAAATAACAGTGTTACCCCTTATGTTTTTTTGACAAAGACAACAGTGTTACCCATTATGTTTTTTTTGACAAAGACAACAGTGTTACCCCTTATGTTGTTTTTCATGACGACCGAAGAAAAACAACAGTGTTACCCCATATGTTTTTTTTGATAAATATCTACATTCCAACAGTAGACATCAGCCAGACTTGAACCCCGGTCTCCGGTAGGCTAGGCAGAGTTCACTCCACTGCACCACTGAGGCGACGAGTGTATTAACCCAAATGGTTTTTTTTATTACGACCAATAAAAAACAACAGTGTTACCCCTCATGTTTTTTTCTATGACGACCAATGAAAAACAACAGTGTTACCCCTTATGTTTTTTTTCATGACGACCGATAAAAACGACAGTGTTACCCCTTTTGTTTTGTTTTATTGACGACCAATAAAAAACGACAGTGTTCCCCCTTATGTTTTTTTTCATGACGACCAAAGAATAACAACAGTGTTACCCTTCATGTTTTTTTTCATGACGACCAATAAAAAACAACAGTGTTACCCCTTATGTTTTTTTTCATGACGACCAAAGAAAAACAACAGTGTTACCCCTTATGTTTTTTTTCATGACGACCAAAGAAAAACAACAGTGTTACCCCTTATGTTTTTTCTCATGACGTCCAAAGAAAAACAACAGTGATACCCCTTATGTTTTTTTTCATGACGACCAAAGAAAAACAACAGTGTTACCCCTTATGTTTTTTTTCATGACGACCAATAAAAACAACAGTGTTACCCCTTTTGTTTTTTTTCATGACGACCAATAAAAAACAGTGTTACCCCTTTTGTTTTTTTTCATGACGACCAATAAAAAACGACAGTGTTACCCCCTATGTTTTTTTTCATGACGACCACAGAAAAACAACAGTGTCACCCCTTATGTTTTTTTTCATGACGACCAAAGAAAAACAACAGTGTTACCCCATATGTTTTTTTACATGATGACCAAAGAAAAACAACAGTGTTACCCCTTTTGTTTTTTTTCATGACGACCAATAAAAAACAACGGTGTTACCCCTTTTGTTCTTTTTCATGACGACCAATAAAAATCGACAGTGTTACCCCTTTTGTTTTTTTTCATGACGACCAAAGAAAAACAACAGTGTTACCCCTTTTGTTTTTTTTCATGACGACCAAAGAAAAACAACAGTGTCACCCCTTATGTTTTTTTTAATGACGACCAAAGAAAAACAACAGTGTTACCCCATATGTTTTTTTTCATGACGACCAAAGAAAAATAACCGTGTTACTCCCTTTTGTTTTTTTTCATAGACGACCAATAAAAAACACCAGTGTTACCCCCTTTGTTCTTTTTCATGACAACCAATAAAAATCGACAGTGTTACCCCTTTTGTTTTTTTTCATGACAACCAAAGAAAAACAACAGTGTTACCCCTTATGATTTTTTCATGACGACCAAAGAAAAACAACAGTGTTACCCCTTATGTTTTTTTCATGACGACCAAAGAAAAAACAACAGTGTTACCCCCTTTTGTTTTTTTTCATGACGACCAATAAAAAACAACAGTGTTACCCCTTTTGTTTTTTTGCATGACGACCCAATAAAAAACGACAGTGTTCCCCATTATGTTTTTTTTCATGACGACCAAAGAAAAACAACAGTGTTTACCCCCTTATGTTTTTTTTCATGACGACCAAAGAAAAACAACAGTGTTACCCCTTATGTTTTTTTTTCATGACGACCCGATAAAAAACGACAGGTTACCCCTTTGTGTTTTTTTTCATGACGACCAATAAAAAAAACGACAGTGTTACCCCTTATGTTTTTTTTCATGACAACCAAAGAAAAACAACAGTGTTACCCCTTATGTTTTTTCTCATGACGACCAATAAAAAACAACACTGAAAACAACAATAAAAAACAACAGTGTTACCCCTTATGTTTTTTTTCATGACGACCAATAAAAAACTACAGTGTTACCCCTTATATTTTTTTTCATGACGACCAAAGAAAAACAACAGTGTTACCCCAAATGTTTTTTTTTATTACGACCAATAAAAAACAACAGTGTTACCCTCATGTTTTTTTTATGACGACCAATAAAAAACAACAGTGTTACCCCTTATGTTTTTTTTCACGACGACCAAGTAAAAAACATCAGTGTACCCCTTATGTTTTTTTCATAGAGCGACCAATAAAAAACAACAGTGTTACCCCTTTTATTTTTTTCATGACGACCAAATAAAAAACACAACAGTGTTACCCCTTATGTTTTTTTTCATGACGACCAATAAAAAACAACACTGTTGCCCCTTATGTTTTTTTTCATGACGACCAAAGAAAAACAACAGTGTTACCCCTTATGTTTTCTTTTACGACGACCAATAAAAAACAACAGTGGTACCGCCTTATGTTTTTTTTCATGACGACCAAAGAAAAACAACAGTGTTACCCCTAATGTTTTTTTTTCATGACGACCGATAAAAAACGACAGTGTTACCCCTTTTGTTTTTTTCATGACGACCAATAAAAAACGACAGTGTTACCCCTTATTTTTTTTTTTCATGACAACCAAAGAAAACACAGTGTTACCTCCCTTATGTTTTTTCTCATGACGACCAATAAAAAACAACACTGAAAACAACAATAAAAAACAACAGTGGTACCCCTTATGTTTTTTTTTCATGACGACCAACTAAAAAACAACACTGTTGCCCCTTATGTTTTTTTCATGACGACCAAAGAAAACAGACAGTGTTACCCCCTTATGTTTTCTTTTACCGTACGACCAATAAAAAACAACAGTGGTTAACCCCTTTATGTTTTTTTTCATGACCGACCAATAAAAAACACAGAGTGTTACCCCTTATGTTTTTTTTCATGACGACCAATAAAAAACAACACTGTTGCCCCTTATGTTTTATTTGATAAATACCTACATTCCAACAGAAGACATCAACCAGACTTGAACCCTGGAAAAAATACGGTTGAGGCTGTTTAACGCAACTTTACTTTTGGCAGCTATCTCGTCAAGGGTTAGGGTTAGGCATCCTAGAGACAGAGACAGAGAGAGACGGAGGGAGATGATGGAGATAGATTAGATGAATGAAAGAATATTTAGAGGAAGAGACTGTGGAAGTACGACGGGACGACGGGAGGAGTTCAAGAGGCCATGCCAGTGAGTTCTGCCCCTTGCGTCCAAGACAGATCTGGACGGTAGTAGCGCATCAGAACAGCGCGTGAAGCCTGTAATGTGTGTTTCAGGGCACCAGGGGCCACAGGGGGGGGGGGGTGGGGGCTCTGAGCAGATCACATCATCTAGGGCCGTACGCTGGATAACAGGGGGGCGTTATATAGGGCGTGTACATCACAACGTCATTATGTCATCGCTATGACCGCCTCCACTTTGGGAGCATAGCAGCATTGACGTGATAGCTGCTGTGTTGGTACTGTAGTGGCAGTGTTTTGGTCATTGTTATGTAATCATGAGGTGATTTTTTGGGAGACGTTGGGTTTGAAACTGCCGCAGCTTTTCTTGTGCGAGACGTAGGAGAACAACATTTTCATTCATTCATTCATTTAAAAAAAACAAAACACACAAACATTATTTGTCACGTCTGTCCAATCCAAACAAAATATTGGTTATCATTAGATGACGCCCTCTGGAGGATACACACGTGCTATTGCATGTCATTGGAGGATTATGCTGTTACGCGAGCACCCCTGTTAATTAAGCGTTGATGCGACACACCTGTCAACCAGTATTGAGGAGTCGGGTACACGGAGCCGGTAGCTCTGAGAAAACATGCAAGCATTTGCAAACGTGTTGTCAGTGGGTTCAGTTCTCCTATAAACAATAATGCTTTAAAGAACATTATGTTGCTAAATAAATTGAGCTCACAGAGAAGGTGGTATACACATACAGATAATATATCGGTTTTTTTTAATAATTCACTTTTATACCTGGTAATGACACCATGGAGACTCAACGCAGCCATTAACAAAGGAGGCAAAGTGAAATAGGGGGCGGGGGGGGGAAAATAAGCTGGAGCAGTCGCGCCATATTTAATAGAAAGTCAAAGACCGCCATCTAGTGGTACGTATAAAGATTGCATTGACAGATTGACGTCACTACATACATTTCCCAAGCAATTGCACTAAACATGAATACATTCTGCATAATGTGCTCGAGTAATACATTATGTAAGAGCTCAAATAAACGAGGCAAACTTTTCATGACGAAGTTGCTGACATTTGGGGATGTGTATATTTCTTGTGACTCACGTTCTATATTCCTACCTGCAGATCACATGCCATTTTATTTCTACAGTGAAATCTTTAATACATTTTTAGTGTTCCGCCTCTGAAAGGAGCTTAGATGTGCTTTCTCCTCAATAGAGTTGAAGAGGGGGTCACAATGTTAGTCTACTCATCTTAACCCAGAAGCACTTTGATTTGCGATAACAATAATAACTCTTCTTAAAACATAATCAGTCCCTAATTGGTTTATGAATTGAATGCATAATACTGGCAACTGTCTTCCGGCTGGTTACTTACTGGAAATATGCATCAGTTATTAAAATTGAGCCATGAGTGACTGCCATATTAAAACAAAAGCAGTGCATAATATAGCGGACTAACGAAAAATAGCTACATTGCAACCATTGAATTGAGTTGGCTGTGTGAAAACGGCTGCATTGAATAATCAGTAAGCAACCTGGGAGGCTTCTCTACAACTGTACAGTTTTACATAAGAACTGCTTATTTGAGCAACAGGGAAAGCATTACGCTGGCTTGAGTGGCCTTGACTGCCCTGACATTTCCTTATATGGCGTTGGTTTGCTAGTGGCAGGGACTGACCAGCCTGACTAGAGCCAGTCAATCCTTAGAGACATGGTAGATTCAATAGGGATTGACATTGCATGATGTAGCCCATTGATCTGATAACCAGTTCAACTATTCCTACCTTACCTATATAATTTTTATTCAGTACTCAATATTCAAAAAGTATCTGTGGATACCTATTGTTCTTGTAAGGATTCCTGCTATTATTGTTCCAGATTGGTAACAAGTCCTGAAATTGGTCAATGTCTACCGTGGAAGCAGGGGTTGAAGAACCATTTCTGAAACTTGGTATACATGCTTAATGCCTATACCTCTTATAAGGAGTGGACCAGTGTAGTTCAACTGCTAGTGCATAGCATTAGCTTATGTCAGCAGGAGATGGCTGACATATGCCATAGACATTTGATGATCCATTTGCGCAAGCCATTTCTTTTACGTTCTACTCAAAATCCTGTATATACAAAGTGACGGCATAATGATTCATAGAAACGAGGGAACCATTCAGTGTATTACACACTGTATGTGTAATACCCCCGCCACCCCCCAAGTCTTGTTCAGCTGCCATCCCTCTTGCTGGGGGGCAGAGATCCTAGGACGACTCGGGCCTGAATGGCAATTTATGTCGACGCTTCACTTTGAGAAACTTTCCTGCGCACGTTTGCACTTTTGTCCCCCACCCACTACCAATCTTTAATCCATAGCCTCTCACTTCCTCCACTGCCTGCTCTCATTAGGGGACTATGATATACTATATATATATTTATGTGTGTGTGTGTGTGTGTGTGTGTCTGTGTATGTTTTGTTGTGGCGAAGTGGATTTGGCAGACCAACAGTCCTGCTAAACACCGCTCAAGCGTACCACACACTCACAGACCCTTGGTATTTACAACCTCACAATCTCACAGGCACGTTCCCTCGTGCTCAACACAGAAAGACTATTGCCTATGCAGGATATGGTCGTTTTGGCAAAGCCCTGGTTATGTGTGGCTTGGTTGCGTTGAACCAACCTGAAACACTTATATAATCATCAAGTTTCATTGGCACGTTGCCCCAGAGCAAACCCACGACTACACGAACAGCAGACGATGGAGAGCACCACGTGACATGTGAGCATCCGGCAGTGTGTGAGTAAGTAGAAAAAGAGTGTACAACAGTCGGACACAGAAAGAGGACGCCAGGGTTCTCCCCGAATAATTGAATAGTTGGTGCTGCTCCACCAGGTAACCTTCCAAAGACATTTAGCTGATGGCGCTGCGATGTGTGCCAAGGTTATTAAGTGGTTAATACAATTGAGTGTCAGAGCCTAACCAAATACCTAATCATAATGGTTGCCCCATACCCCAGAAGCTCCTGTTGAAATTTACAATGATCTGATATAGAAAGTCATTAATAATCACAGGGCTCAGGATTTGTAGTCAGTGCGCCCAAATATTGAAATGGTTAAACCTGCACTATGTAACTTTTCCACTAGAGCTAATAACTATTAAACAAGAATCTACAATTTCAGAACTAGAAAGTTTTCAAGAATAATAAGCCGATCTACAAGTCGATCCATACAGTGAGTTGTTCACGATAAAGCATTTTCATTTGTTCTGATAAACCTTTTGACATTAACAGTCATCTGAAAATGGTGCAGCCACAACTCAAGTCACAGAGGCTGCTGATAATGATCAGCCTATAATGCAGGTTAACACCCTTCTATTAGATTCCACTATCTACATCCATCTGGCTGGGTCTGAGGCTGCTATGCGTTGCTCCGTCACACTGACTGGACACTAACCATCTAGAACTGCTTGATAAGGGCTAACGTGTTTTTTTCACCCCGCATGAGAATACATTAGCATCAAGTGAGCATTTTGTTGCAAGCTCATCCATGCTTCCTCTACTTTACTTAGAATGTTATTTTGCTTTCCGATGTAAGTTGCGCACTTTCCTTGCACATCTTTCCATTTCGTTAGTAGTGTACGTCTTGTGTCCCCGTGACTGCATGTTGCACGGCTCTCACCCTTTTAAAAGGAACCCATCTGTGCCGCCCAGTTGATGGACGAGGGCTTAATGTTGATCACTGTCGATGCATACATGCATCCTCAAATTTGAGGATAAACGAGAAATGCTGGTTAGATTCAAAACGAAAGGTATTTTTATTCTGATGACTAAGTCTTGTATTGATTACAGGTTTGAATGGGTTAAAATAATGCATTCATTTGGTAAGAATAATAGTCAACCAAATAAGTCACCCTAAGATTGTTCGCAAGGAACATATACAGAATAAGTGATTATATGTTATAGAAAGTAAATAGAAAGTAATATATTACCTGATTGACAAGTTGCAATGTGTTGAAATAAGGCTCACATTTGCCATAATAGTAATAAAAAACATAAGTCACCCTAACGTTAACAATGAACAAAAACAGCAATGTATGGTCTCAGACAATACATCAAAATAATAAGGAAAAATAAATGGAGCACAATGAGTTTCTCTTCAATCTCAGACATGTCTATGTGTATGATTGACTTGCATGAGGACATGTTTTTCCTGAGCCAAGACAATAAGACAAAAATTCAACATTATTTAAACAGAGGTCCACACATTGTAATACTGCGTAGGAGAAGAAAATATTTTGCCCACAAAACAGCTCACAGTGCAATTGTCCAGCAAAACAAAAAATAACGAACTAATCTTTCTTAATTTCTAACAAAATATAAATTGGAAGCTCTACCAGTGACACGCTCCTGGGATTGCTTGCTGCAGATAAAACCAACCACATCTCTCATGCTTTCTCTTCCTTTCACTGTTTATCAAAATAGAATGTAAACATTACTGAGCTGTTCTAGGACAGATCTCCCTGATCGATCACGTCAACATCAAGATCTCTGACTGCTGTTCTCCTGTTTGAAGACCACACTGAACTTCCACGCTTCGATGAAGTGAGAGAGGCAGATCTCTTCTGGGAACAAGTCTTCCACCTCAGGAGAAACATCCAGGTCCTTGCGCTCAATGTAGGACACCACCGTGTCTCTCAGCCTGAAATGACAAGAGGCCGTTAATAAGAAAGCACACCACGGATGTATCCACTCAAGACCTGGAAAGCAATGTCCAATGTCTTACATTATCTACAGACATACACACAGAGTAAATTAACGCATAGATACATGTGTGTATTTATCGAGAAAAATAATTAATCCAGGGCCGGTCTGAGTGTCCCGGTCCGCTCACCCCCAGGCCGGTCGGTACTTGTCAGGGGCGTGGGGGTTCTTCAGCTCCAGCACGAGGAACTCGTGCATCTCCAGCAGGAAGCCTTCGGCAACGGGCTTCACAAAGAACCCTGACAGCAGCCTGCGGTCCTCGTCGCTCAGAGGCTGCTTGTAGGCCCCGGGGAACGCCGCGAACGGATCCTGCACACATGCGTAGTATATCATACAAATATACAAAACTAGCTTAGTGATAAATGTTTGTGTTCCAGCTTATACTCTTATTGAATGCTTATATTTATTCAATATCCTTCTATTTTATCCGTATTGTTTAGCAACGTAACCATGAATCTAAAAACGAATGAATCTGAAGGAACCGATCCACAGGACTTCCTCCCACCCCCCGGTGTGGTGTGATGTGCGTCAGGGCTGAACTTACCCTCTTGAGCCGCATCATGTTCTGGGACTTGAGCGAGGTGAGGAGCTGCCACAGGGCCACACAGTGCCTCAGCCGGCACACAGTCAGGGCCTGCAGGGACGGAGAGAGGGCCACCACTCAGGCTCCATCATGCATCCCAGAGCGAGACGCCTGACCTCACTGTGTCTGTACTCACCGGAGGTCAGGCCAGGAATCCCTCAGCAGACAAACAACCACCATTACATCCACCTAATTGACCTGCTTTTAACCGGTAAGTGGACGCTTGTACTTGGACATGTTAGACAGCTTTCGTCATGCACTTGATTGCTGTCCTGTACATGTATAAGTATTACCTGCACTGTCACCTTGTGCCATGTGAACCAAGCTCCTCAAGTTATAATAATAATAATAAATGCTTTATTTTTGAATGGGGACAGTGCACATTAATCAACATTGATGTTTAAACATCTTTGTAAACATGCCGGATTATAGCAGGGCTGCTAATTTTCATCCGTAGTCCCTTATAAAATAAACACAAAATCTACAAACAAGAGACAGCAGATAGATAGAAAAAGTTGAATAAAGTATTTTGACTATCATTGAATTTTGAAGGAAAAGCGACCGACTAGAGGTCAAAGAGCAAGTTGGGACATCCGGGCAAGAGGACGGATTCATGACCTTTAAAAAGGTCCCATGGCATGCCACCAGCCGTTTTGGAAATCGGTCCCTTATGACATCACAGGTGGGCGTGTCCACGCCCATCTGTGATGTCATAAGGGGCCGATTTCCAAAACGGCTTGTAACGGCTAATCACACTCACACCTGGTGGCATGCCATGGGACCTTCAAAGCTTTTTGTAAGCGTTTAGTTTGAATGTGTCTCAGCTGGACTCGTAACCGCTGGCGGATCAGTGCCCTGAACCACCACCAGGAGTAACGGCAAAGTGGCTCCCCTCTGCAAACCCCCACCAGATAGCTGTGGCATCAGGCTGGCCCCAGCCACCAGAGGGGTCGCGACGGACAGACAGACCGACAGACCGACGGGCTGACCTTGAGGACCTGTGGGGCCGTCTGGTCCTTCATCTGCAGCACCTCCTCCAGGTAGCAGGACAGCTGCATGTGGGGGTCCCCCCCCGTCATGGCCAGGAAGCCCAGGGCCACCTCCACCGTGGTCAGGGCCTCGCACACCTCGCTGTACGACTGCAGCTCCGCCGCCAGACAGGACGCCATCAGGCTCTGGAGGGCTTCCTGTTGGGACGCACGCCGTTAGGGTACACACCTCGACACTCTAGGAGGAGCCGGGGGATCAAACTAGCAGCCTTGCGGTTTACCAGCCAACCCGCATTCCCTCCTGCGCTAAAGCCGCCCCTGTTCAGAAGTATCTGTGCGCTTCAGCCGTACATCTCATGACGCCGTCAGTCCTCTCACCTGCTCCACTTTCTCTTTGACGTCCTTCAGAATGATCACGTAGTCCCGCTCGTGTCTGTTCACCAGGGTCGGAATGCCCTGGAAAGACGAGCAGGAAGTCAGCATGGGGGGGGGGGGGGGGGGGGGGGGGGGGGGTGACGTGTTACAGAGGGGACGGCGTCGTTGGCCTGTGTGGTGTGGAGTCCCGCCTCCCTCGACTCACCTGGAGGGTGATGATTGGCCGGCCCTGCAGGAAGTGGGTGAGGACCTGCTGCTGGATCTTGGCCAGGTCGTACTCGTGCAGCGTCTCCTTGCCTCGCTCCAGGCTGTACTGGCTGTTGGCGAGCACCAGTGGCATCAGCTCCTGGTCCAGCTCGTAGCGGATCACCTGCTGGTCCGTCAGGTCGGCGGGGCTCACCTCGTAGCTGGGCGGGGTACGAGTTCAAAGTTCAAAGTCAGCTTTATTGACGTTTCCAAAACATGCACAAGACAACTCGAGGAATCAAAAATGGCGTTTCTCTCTGACCCACGGTGCAATACGTAGAAAAAGATAAAAGTAGATCAAATGAAATAAAATAAGTAACATTTACAATAAATAAATTCTAGAGGAGATGGTTAAGAGATGTTACCTGCCTCTCTGTTGTGACAAATTTCGATCTATCTAATATTGATACACGAGCCCTTCTGGCATGCTTCAGGGCAAGAAGGCCTGCTTAGCCTTCCAGCAGCAAAACACGCCCTCTCTGGCGTGTGCCAACAGCGCCCCCACCTGGTGTGTTCTCCGGTGTGCTTGTCCACACATTTGATGATCTCGTTGTGCAGGGCGATCAGGTAGCTGACCAGGGCTGTAGAGCACAGCCCTGGGCCCTGTCTCCGTGGCAACAGCACCGTGAGGTCACTGTCCATGTCCAGGTCTTCCTCGCACAGCTCTGCCGGGATCTTAATCTCTCCTGGAAGACAACATAAAGAGTTACGACCATTAGGTAACTTAGGAGTGAAGGTAATTCACCCGTTACTAAACAGACTGATTTGGGTTTACCATTTGTTGCCAAGGAAGCCCTGAGTTTATTCCAGGTGGCCAGGAAGATGGTGATGCATCTCTTGTACCAACCTCTGAGTGACTCTAGTTAAAAAAAGCAAGAAGAATTAAAGTCAACGTACGCAAAGTAGGCATAGGCAAAAGGCCATGCAATCTTAGTCGGTAATAGTAATTTGTATTAAAATGTGTGTTTTTGTGCCACTGACAGAACACTTTCAGCACCTTGTTTCTGACTGTTGAGGAAGTCGGCGATAGTTCTGAAGGGCAGGTCGCTGATGTTCTGGAACTTCTTCACCAGGTCCTTCTGGAGTGTTAGGATGTCTGGAAGGAACTTCACGAAGCGTAGCTCCGCCTCCTAACGCAGCAAGACACCACATGTACGTGAGCACAAGCGTTTGGTGCTGTGACAAGCATGCTTATCGGTATTGTTGGCCAATCTGTGTTGTCTAAACAGGTCAATAGTGGTAGTCAGTGGCATCCCTTGGGGTGCCCTTGCAATACCACTAGCAACCACCAGAGATCCTAGTTCCTTTGGTGCCCAGGAGGCCCATGCAACCACCAAGTAGTCTCACACGCTTATTAAATTAACCTATGGTTATTCTTTGGTGATAATAACAACCATACCTCTTGGAGCTCTACAGGTCGTCTGACTTATAGCTGTTTATCGACAATCTTATTGTCATAAAAAGAATCTGTCGTAATATTAATAATTTGTTCTAACAGAAAATAACAGCAATCCTTTTTGTTATCTCACAAAACCATTTGTATATTACTAGAGAGAATCTAGGAACTAGTAAGTAGTAAGTAAGTTTGTTAGTAAGAGATAATGTGAACCCCTCCACATGACAGGTAGTAAGTTTGTTAGTGATAATGTCGACCCCTCCACATGACAGGTAGTTAGTAAGTTAGTTGGTTAGTTAGTGATAATGTCGACCCCTCCACATGACCGGTGGTTAGTAAGTTAGTTGGTTAGTTAGTGATAATGTCGACCCCTCCCCATGACAGGTAGTTAGTAAGTTAGTTGGTTAGTTAGTGATAATGTCGACCCCTCCACATGACAGGTAGTAAGTTAGTTGGTTAGTTAGTGATAATGTCGATCCCTCCACATGACAGGTGGTTAGTAAGTTAGTTGGTTAGTTAGTGATAATGTCGACCCCTCCACATGACAGGTAGTTAGTAAGTTAGTTGGTTAGTTAGTGATAATGTCGACCCCTCCACATGACAGGTAGTAAGTTAGTTGGTTAGTTAGTGATAATGTCGATCCCTCCACATGACAGGTGGTTAGTAAGTTAGTTGGTTAGTTAGTGATAATGTCGACCCCTCCACATGACAGGTAGTTAGTAAGTTAGTTGGTTAGTTAGTGATAATGTCGACCCCTCCACATGACAGGTAGTTAGTAAGTTAGTTGGTTAGTTAGTGATAATGTCGACCCCTCCACATGACAGGTGGTTAGTAAGTTAGTTGGATAGCAGATTAGTTGGTGGGTGAGCGTGGACTCACCCTCTGGAGGAACCTCCAGAGGAGGGGCAGCGTGTCTTTGCCGTCGTGCTGCTCCACGATGTGCGTGAGGCTGAGCAGCGAGAGCTCCTCCCTGCAGCTCCACACCGCCTGGCCGTGGATCAGGGAGCCGCGGCGCAGGGAGGCCAGGAAGAGGCGCGGGTCCCCGAACATCAGCTTGAAGACGGGGTCACTGGACACACGGGCGTCGGCCCGGACCAGGTCGTTGGCCTCCTTCAGCCGTCTGTCCAGGTGCTGGAGGAACGGGTGTGTGGACGCACGCATGCGTACACACACAAAGACAGACACACAAAGACAGACACACAGACACACACACACACACACACTTGGTTATGGTTCCTCGTCGACACAACGCAAGGGGGTTTACTGACCCATTACGTCCTTGGGGACCCTCCTTGCGTCAGCCACAGGGGCCTGACGTGCGCCTCCCAGAATTGGTAGCCTTGCGTTGAGGCAATGCAGCAGCAAGGCCTGTGATTGGTCTGCTCATTAAAACCCAGCGCAGAATCAGAACCGGTTCACGCCTGCGTCGGGAGCGTCTGCGTGGTCATTGCGTTGCGTCGACGTTGAATCCTAATCGAGCCTTTAGGCCTCTTTGAAAAGCACATATCTCCCTGTCTAAAGGATTCTGGGTTTGAGGTTAAGCCCCTAAGTCAGAAGTCTCCCTGCAAGCATCTTTGAGCAAGACACCTAACCGCTATCTTCTCCTTCAGGACGTGGATCTGAAAGAAATGCTCTGGCTAACAGCTTCTGCAAAAATGACAGGTAGTGAGATAGTAACATACCTTCAGTTGAGGTATGATGATGGTGTTGCTGACGGACATCTCCCAGCCGTTCCTGTGGTCTTTGGTGGAGAGATGGTTGTCGTAAGGATCGGGCCCTGAGAGGAGAAGGCAGAAGTTATCAAACAAACGCTCATGTTAGGTAGACTTAGAGTTTTGAGTTTTTGTTCTGGACAAATGTCACAGACAAATTGTCAAGACGGGTCTCTCTAGGTCAAACATGTGAAATGTACGTGGTACGATTAAGGGTCAAACAATTAGAACTTAGGGACATCTCCAAACAAAGGTATTTTGATCACCTGTACTGAATTGATGCCAAGTTAACCAATCACAGAGAAGAAAATAAACTGCAATGACTGGTGATTCCCCAGAGAAGGCAATGTTTCCCAGGTGACACTCTACTAATACAAGTTCCTCAAATGTAACCAAAGGTCATCAGAGGTCCTATTTCTTAACATGGACACAAGGACCCCCCCCCCCTCCCACTTATTTATACGTTAACAAAGTGACTATGACCTTTTCTTTATTTCTGTGCTTTTCGTTTGTTTTTTCCTGTAACATGTCTGTTCTCATAACTATGCAAAAAAAGTAAAAAAGTAAAAAAAAGTCCTCCTCATCGTGAACATCCTTACATTGTTGAACCTGGTGAGGCTCCAGCAGGCCGCAGAGCAACAGGTGAACCGTGTGGATGGTGTCGTCCGTCCCCTTCCCTAGAGACTTGGTCAGATGCTCCATGTCCTTCAGCAGGTGGGCCAACAGGAAGGCTCCTGGATCGGGCACCGGAGGTTTGATGATCTGAGCGATGAGCTGCAAAAACACAGACCGAGGTGGTGATTGATGATCGATTGTTGTCGATCGATGTTGCTATTATACCAGCGGATAAATGACTCTTGCGCCCGACCCAAATCTCAAAAGGGTTGCCCTGAAGTAGCCTAATTACCCGTAGGAGTGGTTTGGGCGTAATGTGCAATAAACCAATGAGAGAGCCATCTCCCATCCCCTTTAAGAGCCATGAGCGCATTTGAACCTGACGAATTGATATTTTGACAGCACGTTTACAGTCCACGATGATGCATGACCACATGAATTTCAAACTTCAAATGGCTCCATTTATGGCCAAATAATATGGCCTGATTCACACATGGAATAGCGTTTTCTTCTACATCTTCAGAAATACTGAGTCGTCATGTAAATTTCGGCAAAGAAAACTTAACACATATATGATGTGCGGTCCACAAGATTTTGTTTTGGAAGGCTGGTATATAGCCTACTTTGCTTGAGTTTATTATTGTTATTATTTTTATTTCAACACATGGAATAGCCTACTACATTGTTCATTCATGCAAAAAAAATCCACAATCCACATCCTCATCATAATCTTTCAATTAGGCAAATCGTTTGCATGTTTGTGCTGTGTATAGCCTACTGGTGTGTAAGCTTATGTTGCAGTTCCGACGTGCCATGGTACGTCAAAACAGCAACACCCACGGCGCTATCCGCTAGTGCCCTTAAACCAGGTATTTGTCGGTCAGTTGCGCAACTGCTTTGTCGATCTGTAAGACAGCACCAGGTATCATTTGCAGCAGAACACACCTCTGCTTTTCACCGACACGCCTCTCAGGGCGCAAGTTTAGTCGCGCAGGTTTGCTGGGGGGGAAAATCGGCTTTGCGCCGGGTTCAAACTAGCAAAGGTACATGCGTCGGTGTAGAAAGTAAATTGCGCTGGATGCAAGATAGGGCCCAAGGAAGCGTCTGTCTGATCCCACTGGCCTGGGTTTGATGCATGTGTTTGGAGGTGGGGCCTCCAGCTACAGTACCTGTGGGTTGATGCTGGCTCCCAACAGCATGGCCATGTGGGTGAGCATGCGCACCAGGGTGAAGGGCCCCGGGGACATGTTCTTGGTGTCCAGGGTGTCCGGGTTGTCCCTGCGCACCGGGTCTCCGAGGACGTGGCCCGTCTGGGTGCGGTCGCCCCTGGGGAAGGGCACAGGAAACCCCAAATAAACTGTTGGTGTACTGTACATAAGGGTGTCCTCCCCCACGAATGCATGCATGCATGAATGAATGCATGCAGGTATTGTAAGGCCACTGAAGGAGACACAGACACACACACACACACACACGCACACTTTGCATTAGTATGTCACACTTACTGCACTGCTTGAGCAGCAGTGAATCCAGCCACAGGTCTGTGCTCGTTTCCTCCGATGGCAGCGCCGCAGTCCGGACAACGGCTTCGTTCCATGGGTTGACCACACTATTAGAAGTAGCAAAAGCAATTATGAGCGGCCATAAAAATACCAGAGAGATATTTTGCCTTGAATTTCCCTGCTGCTTGGAGGGATCTGAGAACACAGTCTGAACAGAGGTGCATTTTTGGGTGCGTGGTTAGAAACAAACAAGCCTGAGCTGTACACACCTCTCCGATGGTGCAGGGGTGGTTATTTGGACAATCTGTTGGGAAAGGGGGAAAAAAAACAAACAGAATTAAAGTCTTTAACTGACACCCATGTACACATGAGAGTGTGGAGCTCACGTCTTCGACTTACAGTACCAGTGCACCGCTCCCATGGCCTGTTGAGCTACAAACAACATGTCCTCTGGCATGGTGGGCAAGAAGGCTCGCTGCACCAAGAAAAGGTTGAAACAAAGACATTAATACAAAGATTAATATAGTATACAATGAATATGTTAATATTTGCATACATCAACCAATACTTAATACTACGTGCAAAAATAAAATGTATTAATTGCATTATTATTTAAATGATGTCTTTAATGCACACAGATTAGCGGGATGCACTCACTTGCATGGTCCCTGTTGACAGGGCCAGGTTCTGAAGGGGAACCAGGATCCGCTGGTTGGCGCAGAGAAGGACCGAGGCCATGTGGACCGTCAGCTCCACCACCGCACAGTGCCCCCCGGGGGCCCCGGGGACGACGGCCAAGGGCCCCAGACTGTTGGCCACCAAGGCCTTGGCAAAGTTCTTCGTCTCGGCGCGTTGCAGGAGTCCGCAAGCATCGATGTGAGTCACCAAGACTCGGCATTGCTGGACGGGAAATGTGTACAATGAGACACAGAAACACAGAAGCGAGGAAGAATGAAGGATGTGTTTGTGATGCAGGGGCGTACCTCGGGTGTGGGATGGCGACTACCGTTGGCATTTCCGTAGAGAGAGGTGACTTCTCTGAAGAGGGCCAACAGAAGATACACCGCCTTCGTTTGTGGCAAGCACTTGCACGTCTAAAAAGAGAGAGACAAGAAATGTTTCCAGAGAGCATAGTAGTTGACAAGAGGGGGGGGGGAAAGCTTTAGCGATGCTCTGTTACCTCGTACGCTTTATCCAGCACATCCACTTTGCCCTCCATCAGCACTGTGGCCAGAGCATCTCGAATGGTCTTGTAGTCCTCTCCGCACACGAGGAAATGATCAATGGCGCTGCCTTCTTCACTCTTCAAGAGACAACGTGAGATAGCATTGCGTGTATCATTTTATTATGATGCAGTTCCAAGTATAACAGCAATTACAGTCGGACAAAATGGGATAGATCGCTCTGAATAAGAACGGCTTGCGGAAAAATGCTTTCGATGAGGAGGAAATTGAAAAAATGGAATGACTAATAAGCAATTACATTATGTGGAATTACTCCTCTCCAAGTGGATGGACAAAACAACTGAGCATGGTCGGAGGTCAGAGACCAGTACCTGCTGGAGAACTTCTTCAGGGAAGAGCCAGTGCACAGCCTCCACTTTGAGGAGACTCTGGACAAACTCCACGCCCTGTTGAGTGCAGATCTTGCGGATCAGGTAGACGCGGAACCAGTCGTTGTTGCTCTGAATGCACAGCTTCACCACGGCGTCCAGGAAGTCTGTGATGGAGGCCTGGCCTTCACGTTGGGTTCCTTTTGTGCAAAACATTGAAGAGAACGCCAGCATAATAAATGAGACGGATTAGGGGTGGGAATCTTTTGGTGTCTCAAGGCTCGATTCAAGGCAAAAAAAGAACAGTCAAATCGACAGACGAAAACAATTTGCGGTTGTTCCGTGGATCATTCTCTTCGTATGCACGAGATCACACACCTTCCATTTGTTGTACCAGCAGAGTGGCGGCCATGTCCAGGCCCATGCGCACCCTGGCCACCTGCTGCAGATGCTCTACAGTAGCGCTGTCTTGGCATGCTGCACGCGTGTAGCTGGACAGAAAGACCCGCTCGTCCTGCAGGTAGGCCTGTTGCGCGGCACCGGAACGGAACTGCGTCCGCTCAAACATGGAGTCCTGCAAGGAACAAAATTGGGAGAATATACTGCTTTGTGAAATAGGCTCCTATCCCAATTAGGTGTGAATCCTGTCGTGGTTGTACAGCGAATCAGTATATTTTAAAAACAAAACAAATATTGATTGAAAAGCATACAAACAGGCAAAAATAAAACCAAGGTGAAACAATTCAAAGCAGATGTATGCCCCCATGCATACCTCCAGGCAGTTAATGTACATGGAGTACAGTTCGGTTTTATCAGTCTGTTCCAAGATGAGGCTCTTCTCCACTTCGGTCAGATGCTGCTGCAGGTAGCCTTTCACCTGCTCAAAGCTATAGAACAACATTTAAAAGATGTTATGGAATACATCAAACGACAATGTTGAAATCATCTGATTGGCGCTTTGCTCAACGATTTTAGACAGACTAGGACCTCTCCTCCTGTACTCACCTGAACTTCAGCAGCAGTTTGAGGACAAAGGAGCGCACCACTGGGTTTTTGTCCACAGACTCGTCAAACGGCGAGAGGACCTTGGTCAGAATTTGTCGATCCCCTGGGCAAAACGACATCATCCAATTAATAAATGGACAATTTAAAAAGAGATTAGGAACACCAACAGCGTGATATCCAGAGTGATTCTCAGGGGCTGTTAGGGGTTAGGCATCTGGCTCAAGGATGTCCACAGGTAGAGCATGGACATCAGGGATGAACCCAAAGCCTTTACTGGGTGGCTTTCCCTGGGTGTATAACACTCTAGGCAAGTCAAGTCAATTCAACTTTGAATAGGCCTTGATCATAGTTAACCTAGGTATACATGTGTTATTTTGCCTTGGTGAACTTTTTTGCCTCTTGGACCCTTAATGTCCATTAGGAACGATATAGCTGTACAGTGACATCTTTGGACGAAATTTAAAAATCTTGATGAATTTGGAATTAAACAACTCATCTGAATCTGGATAAGACAGGCAAAGGCGGTTTACAGATATCCTGACGCATCCCTTTCAGGAATAACGCAGGAACACCCTGGCCACTAGAGTATCCTACACCCAAGATAGCAGATGAGAAACAGCTGGTTACCTCTAAATATGGGGAGGGGTTTGGCCTCCAGCATGAGGAAGGACAGCAGATGGAGGACGATGGCTGAACAGGGCGGGGTGTTGTCCTTGAAGCACATGGTGGAAACCAGGTCTATGAAGAAAGCATTGCACTGCTTCCTGAACTTGGCATGTTGATTGGTTTGAAACCTAAACAGAAGAAGAATGACAGAGCAGTTCAGTAATGGTATAAGGCATTATTAAGAGTTCACAGACAGAGGAAATCCATTACCAACATTTGCGGTACGTGAAGGCCTTATGTGTTTTCTAAACATCATCATACCTTAATTCCTCCGAAGGCGTTGTGGAGAAGTCTTCAGGGACAGGCTGCATGCATAAGGGACAGTACATCTGACCAGGGCCCAGCCATTGTTTGATGCAGGCCACGCAGTAGATGTGGTCACAGGGCAGGCTGAGGGGATCTTGAGGGTCCATCATACACACAGGGCACCGTTGGGGGCCAAACCTGAGAGAGCAAACAGGAAGGGTATCAGATCCAAGGTCCTAGAACAATACAGGACTAGTCAATGCAGTCCAAGACGGTGCAAGATGAGTCCATACCTGAAGATGCCCTCTACCACTTTATCTTTGCAGGCTTTGAGTACACCAATCACCTCCTCAAACGCCTGCCGCTCTTTTAGGTCTGAGTTCCTCTCCAGGATCTTGGAAGAAGAGCAATGACAATGTATGTTACCAAATGGGATTTCATGGGATTTGATCCTATTAAAAAAAAGGAGTGTGTCTGTATGTTCAGTCCACACTAACCTGCCCAAGAACTCTCATGTGGTCCAGAACCAAAGGCTTCAGATTCATCTCGGCCTCCTCCTCACCCAGCAACATGTGCTCCACAAACAGCGACATGGTAAAAATGCGGTTCCACCCATTCCTAAACATAAGAACATTATAAGAAGTAGAACCTCTGTCAAGACCACCCTCCAACATTAACAACCATAGTAGATATTACGATTAAACAGATCAACATGTGATCTTGCATTACAGCCCATATTCGTTCTCTAAAAAAACAACATATTCATCCTAAATGACAGCAACGAGCAACACTTACCGGACAATGCAAACCTTTGTCTTGCTCATGTCTCCATAGTGCCTCACGCTGTCTTGAGAGCATATCAACTCAATGGGAACCTGGAGCTTTTTCACCTGTCTCAGCCAGGCTTGCCTCTGGCCATCAGTTTCCAGTTGCGTGGGTTCCAGATACTCAACGCAGGCTATTGCAGCATAGATATCAAGAACCTTGGAGCGGGGAAGAAACTGATCAAACCAACATCCGGAAGTCCAATTGCAAGGGCCCATATATCACAAGCATGGAACCAAATCGTGCTTGGAGGGCATAGAAAAACCAGGCAAGTAATTTGGACGTACCAACTCTGCCCCTTCCTGAGCTTGCTGGTTCAGGAGGACCTGGGTAATCCTCGGCTCAAGGTTGACCATCCTGGCGAAGTTCTGCAATCGGTTCTTAAACTCGTGGTAGGCAGCATGGACCCAGGGAAGAGAGGTCCCCTCCTTATCAGTCTCCATTGCCCGCGACTGCATCTCATTAACACAGCAGTTCAAAGCTCTGCGAAGGATCTAAAAGTGGACAGCAGAAGAGTAGAGTTTAAATACTTCAAGAGCTTCAAGCAGGCAATTAAAATGTAGCCAGGGAAAGGGATGACAACCTGAAGGTTTTCCTGGGACCTGACATTCATCGTCATGGAGATAAAGTCCTGTAGGTATCGCTGGAAAAACTCGGACTGCATCTCCGGGCTTGCTTTCGCGATGGATCGACCGAGGGGAGTCCTCCAGAAGAACTCATCAAACTGACTCTGTGTTTGGCCTGCCAAGAAACAACAAGGTGCGTCAGGATTGGCTTGTGGAGACCGACATGTCCGCCTCAACAATATACAGAGATGTTGTGTGCTGCATGATGTTACCTTCATGCTGACGAGCATAAACCCAGAGCTCCTCCAGGTAGTCCTTTATCCTCCAGCTGAAGGGCATGATGCAGCTGAGGTTCTTGTCTAGAGCAAAGCAGTTTTGCACCAGGATGCTTCTTGTCGCAGAGCTGTGACAGAGAAAGCATCATATGCACATGCACAATACTTTCCCCTAAAATGCAAAGACAAGATATAAAAACAATATGCAAATCATGATTTATTTTGCATGACTGGAACAACCTACTTGAGATCAATAGTCAGCGATGGCACTTCCAACAGCTTCTCTGCGCCAAAGATGTCAAGCCACAATGTCTTGAGAGGCTCATTGCAGTTGGTGTCAAGCAAAATGTCCAGATTTTGATCTCGGTCGATGACGGAGACCAGCTGGGCTAGGTAAGGAATGACAACCGCCTGGATACGCTTCCATAGTGTGTGCCTGTAAAGCCCAACAGGTTAGAACGGCTGTTTTAAAAGCAGACATTATCTCCTTGGATTGTTAAACTGTTTAGTGCATACCATTATACATCGTTCATTCACTGTACAAAACCAGAATGCGTTTATTTTTTCAGTGGCACGAACCTTAATTATAAATTAATCTGGGCCTTCAAGGCCCATTGGGTGACATTTAAATGATAAAGGACAGACAAATACCCTTGACTGACCTGAATGTTCCTCCTTCCTGCAAGGCATCAATATTTGAGGCCTCCTTTATCACCCAGTTGCTTTTGAACGAATGAGGGTTGACATCCTGGGTCAACAACAAGGAGTGAAGGCGCCTCTTCAAAATCCTAAGAAATTCACCTGAAACATCCACCAAAATGATTATGACTTAGTGTTTGCACAGAAGTCTGCACATATAAATTGAATCTTAAAGAGGCTGCATAGTTAGTTCAACCTCTGAAGTCTTGGTTGTCGTTCAGAAGGGTCAGTAAGATCTCCACTCTTTTGGTACTGCGGTAGCCGTTCTCCACTTGGTCCCTCAGCAGGCCCACTGCACTCTGCACACAGCTACGTACCAGAGCTGTGGTGTCCAGGACGTAGTCCCATCCCTACAGCAGGTAGGTAGGAAGGAAGGCCGGTGGAAGTTAACCAGAAGTTTAAAGACAACGAGAGTAAACCCAGGGAATAGGGTGTGGTCAATAGTGTAGAGTGTGAGTGCCCTGCCCCTGATAACAACTGTACATCAGATATTAACTTACCAATTGGTTTTCAACTTCTGTGATGTGTTGGAATCCATCAGAATACATTTCATCCTGCTCCATTGCTGTTATCAATCAAAACATTTCATGAGATATTGAAAAAAATATTGTTGAATGGCGAAAGGTATACAGGCACATCGCACATTTTTACCTTCGGGCTTAGTTCGGTTTTCGTCAAACAGTTCACTGATTGTCAGGTTTCGCAGAGCCTTGATATCTGCTACGATATCCTCGGATTTCCGCAGGTCATCAATATGAACCGATTTCCATGGCCCTTTGAAGAATGAAACGGCTCAAGCTAGCACTCCGCGGGTGTATTTAAAATGGTACGATAATGAAGAAGTGGTTTGTTTTGTAACCCCCTCACCTCCATGAAAGCCAACGTAAGAAGTCCCCCCTTCCATCCTTGGCAGTTTGGTGATGAAGTAGACAAATATATTGTTCTCCACAATAGCTTGTTTGATCTTGTTCATTTCATTCAGGGATGAATACCTGGCAATGACCAGTACAATTTCTCAGTTCAAAATGATTCATTAAAATATTAACAATGCTAATCAAGAAATATAGACTTGACCTACTTTGCAGATGCAATAAGATGTGCACTGTGAGATGCTTCATCAAAATCACTCTGAATGATGAGGATCTTGTTGCCAACACCACAGTTTCCTCCATTTGGAGTTGTGAAGAAAAGCCTATATTGACCACACAATACAGATTATACAATTCAAAATCCTATGAAAGGATCAAGATGATCAGATAGTCACAATATATCATGTAAAAGATTGAAGGCTAAAGGTGAAAATCAATACAAACCTGATCTTCTTGAGGAAAGACTGCTCTGTTTCAAACTGCTGCAGGGATAACAGCTCCACAGCATGAGGTAACTGCTCCAGTTGTTCCAAGTCTGAGGCTGTGAGAAGCCTGGAGAAAGTAGTCACCTGCAAATATCACTTGAAATCAGCAAAAATGTGCATAGATGAGTTTATATTATAATAAATATTTCCCTTGAACAATTCTTACGTTACCTCAGTGAAGGAGGCATGCCAATGGGTATCCTGGTTCATGTGAGCAAGGATGTAGTCAGCCAAACAACTGGTATTCTGCTCTTCAAAGTACACTTGAGACAGTCTTTCACTTTCGACCTTTGGGAGCATTGTGCAATCCAGACGCACTATTGAGTCAGGTGTGGCACAGTTCAGCAGCATCAGTTCAGATGCTCGCAGTATGTCTGCTTCGGATGTTTCCAAGTCCTGCCTGCTCCTTTCAATCGCTTGAAGAATCACTGAAGCACATGTGTCCGAATGGTAGCCGATGAAGACGTCTGGTGCTTGGTACTTGTACGTCTGAGGCCCCACTGTGTGTTGTTTGCTTAGAGAAACAAACTGCTCCACCCATCTTTCCAACTTCTTCACAGTACTCTTCTGCTCCTTCTTGAGGACAGTGTGGATGTCCAGGTAGTGCTTCTCTAGCCGGTTGATGAGTGGTATTGGGAACTGCTTGTAGACAACCTCCTTTTCCTCGATGACGATGAGTCTGAAGTCCTGATGCACCCTGCATTTGACACGATGGGTTCCGAGTCCAAGGTCTACATATTTTTGTCCTCCGAGATAGACGTAGTACTGGTTAAGAGCATCATAGAGACTTTCGTAAAGGTTCTGCAAGTTCAGGAGGATAACGGTGCGCCCTGTTTCCATGCAGATCTTCACTCGGTTGATGTTGCGACATATTTGGGTGTACTCTTGATCTTTTGGGAAGCTGGAGCCAAAGATGATTTCAGGCTGATCGCTTTCTGAGAAGAAGGTCTGCTGCAAGATCTGCAGGGCAGCGTAATTCTTAGTCAGAACCAGCAAGTATCTGCACTCTTCCTGTCCGCTCGCCAAAATGTTCTGTCTCACAAGCTCAGTCACGTCAATGCTCTCAAGATTGGGTGCGATTTTAAGCCTACCAGTGAAAACAGAGAGTACGTTGTCGTTGTCTTTGCCACTGAAGTTCCTCAACACTGCCTCAACAATTTTCGACTCACTGGGCTTCTGTCGAGTACCTTTGGTTATTGCAAAAATCATCTTGACCAAGCTGTAGTAGTCACGAAGACCAAAGAAGCCCTTTCCTTGTTTTCGGCAGACATTCAAGTAGGCCTTGGCCAAGGGCTGGAAGAGATCACTTACCGCCCCCAGGAGCATTGCTTCAGATGAGCATATGCCTTTTGCACTCTCAAGGAGCTCTTTCAGATCAGGGTCACCGCGTGAGACAAAGATGCCTCTGTTCATCTTTGCAGGGTCTAGAGCCCAGTTGGAAATGCCGATAAAACCAACTTTCTTGTGAGGCAGTGGTTCATCATCAATGCACCCTTCCTCTAGTAAAGGATGAAGTGTTTTAAGCGGCATTTTAGGAGAGTCTTCGGCCAACCCAATTTCATCCAATACCACAACAGAAATGTACTCATTTAGGTTCTTGCCTTCTTGGAAACGACCACATTGCTTGAATGTGTTAATGATGCCCTCTGGGGTTGAATGGGGGCTACACTGGAAGGACACCAAATGGATTTGTTTCAACTTTTTGAAGAGCTCACTGTGAGCTGCTTGGCCTTGCATTGCATCTGCCACAAGAGTTTTAGAGAGAGATTTTGAACTTCCAGGTTTTCCAACCAAAAATAAGGGAATCCTAAGTTCAATGCATAGGACCATCATGAAGACATTCTCTTTGAGTGCACTGTTTTTTGCGATTGTTTCACCCATAGGCACCCCACTTAAAAGTAGATCCTGCATAAGTGAGATTTCCTGCATTACTCTGAAGGGGGTGCAGTTCATCATTGAACAGATATTCTGTCTGTATTTCTCTTTTTTTTCCAAGCAGGCATGGTAGCAGACCCCTGCAGCCATGATCAGAGACCAGAGGACAGGGTCTCGAACCGCTCTGTCTCTCTGCGGTACTTCATTCTTCAGCACCCGCTGTTTTGGCTCAAATTGTTCAAGTTCCGTGAAGAACATGGCGTGGTTCTCATAGAACCAGCTGAAGGCTTGCATGCAGCGCTCCACATCCCGCAGACTGACGAAGCTGCACTCATCTTTTTTTTTCCGCATATATCTCTGAGAAGCTGCAAGGACATCTGTGATGATCTTGATGTATTCTCCTTTGATTGCTTTGAGTCCAACTACTCTCTGCACAATCTGTTGAATGTACATTTCCTCTGTGTTGTCATTCAGTTGTCCAAAATCCCACACCAGAGGAATCATACTTGGTGGCAAGGCCTGAACTCTGTAAACTAATTGGCGGAGTGGGATGGAACCAAGCTTTTCATCCGTCTCCTCAGCTCGGACTCGATAACCAAGGCCAGCAGACTCTAGTTTTGTAATCATTTCCTCTGTGTGTTTTCGATAAGGGTTGCATGCTGCTATTATTTGCAATCCACAGTTGGGTGTCAAACTTTCACCTTTCACGGTATGGTCACAAATGATCTCCTTGATGCTGCTGATAGCCTCTGTTGTGTTTGCCTCATCAAAGAACAGGACAGAATCAAAGCCATAGTTTTCTTTGTTTGTCAAAGATATCGCTTCAGCTTCTCTGACTTTGGTGTAGATTATATCTGAACTTGTTCCTCCATGGACTTTGACCAGTTTCATGTTCTCGGTAGCCACTCCACATCTTTGCAATTCACACAGATATTTGATGAGCCTAGTCTTGCCACAACCTGTCTCACCCATAATGATGACAGGGATGCCACACCTGAATCGCATGTGGATTGCCAAAATTTTGAGGATGTTGTCAGTTGTGAGCTCATATGTTTCGTCGGGATCAAGGGGCCACTGGATTCCAAGGACATTGCAGATTCTTTCAATCTTTTCCCCTCTTGGTAGTTGATCAAAGTTGATGTTGAACGGAACTCTCTGTAACGTTAGGCCATCAAACAGCTCCTTAGTCATGATGTCTTTCTTTATTATCCTCTTGGAAGTGGGGTCGATGGCATCCACAAGGTTATTTACATTAGGCTGAAGATGGAAGCCAATGAAGGTCATGGACTCATGGTCACCGTTGAAGAAGATGTATGGGTGCGATTCTGACTCCCATCGCTTCCTGATCCGAAAAGGGGCCAAGTCCTCTTCACGGAGGCCACTCGCGTCAAACTGAAGTCTTCCAGGACTCTGGTCAGAGATGCTGAGTGATGGTGTGGCAAAGTCCTTCGCCATTAGAATCATGAAGTCAACAACGAAGCTCTTGAATCCTTTCAGAGTGTCACCAACTAAATCGAAGTCACAAAAAACAGATGTCTCACAGTTTTTTAGCTGGAGGTTTAGAAACCAGGAAAAGTTTCTGATCTCTGCCCATGAGGGGTCCATGACGCCACAGAACATGAGGAGCATTTGAAGACACTCCACGTGTGACCCTTCAACAGCATTGTATTTGAAGGTGTCGAGATCTCCGCCGTTATGGAATTGTGTGAGGTACTGATATGGCCTTTGGAAGGCTTCACTCCTGAATTCTTCATCGTCCATCAGTGGCTCGTCAATGTTGAAGAGGGCAGGAACCTCGTTCTTCTTCACCTCTAGCATCAACACTTCTTTAGGTGGTCGGCAGAAGATGTTAGGAAACCAATCTATGAACGAGCCGTCCATAGTTTGGCTCTATACATGAAAAACAAAAGTACAAATGTGAGACTAACATAACAATAACAGGAAGATGTATGTAGCACTTTTTAAAAAACCTTACCTGACGTGAAACATTGCTGGGAAGTTTCATTGCTGATTTCAAGATTTCAACGAGATACAACTGCTTGTTGCAGCACTTCCACATCATCCCCTCAGAGTCCATCAGATAACGAAGGATCAGCAATTTAAATAGAAAGTCTTGAAGGCCTTTCCGGACCTTTGCGATGACCGTACATTAAAAAGTTTAGAAAAATAATTTGATTTAATACATTCAATTAAAGTTTATATATTTTTAAATGTAAGGCTACTTACCGATGACGTGACATCTAAATGGAAGATTGTCAAATCGCTTTTCTTGGTGCTTTCCAGCAGAGACTGAAGGATGGAATTCTCGTCAACCTTTGGTTCAATCAAGCGAATGCATTTTAACACTGATGGCTTTTTGCTCGATCGCTTCAGTTTCCCATGTAGTCTCTTCACATAGAGGGATTTACCTGAGGTGAAAGAAAGGATGTTCTTCAATATAGAGTCAGCTAAAGTATTGGCAGATATGGCGACTGCCACATAGGCACGGGTACTCACCCACGCCAGCTCTCTCCGATGACACAACTCCAACAGAGAGTCGGTCTCTGAACACAGCTGCAGCGCTGCACTCATCTGCGGGGACACGATAGTGACTGCTCAGGTAACTCTGAATCCTGGCTGTAGGCTCCTGAGGGACCATGTGCAAGCGGTATTGACTGAAGGCCGAGGGAATATATGCATGTTCACGCTCTGAGCTGCAGACCATGACTAGTCTGTAATGCTCCCTCCGTTGCAGTTTCATACGCTGGAAGAAACCCTCGACTTTGGAGCTCACGTCGTAGGTCAGAAGGTCACCGTAGAGCAGAGTGTAGATCTTTCGTCCGCTGTAGCCAGGGGTGAGACAGCGTCTCAGGAACAGCTCCACTTGTTCATAAGATGTTGAGGAGTTGCATAGTAGGACTTCGTCATAAGTGGGCAGCGCCTCATTTTCATCACTCATGTAAATGGAGAGGCAAGTGTTGAAGACCTCTTCCTGTGCGCAAACAATGAGGTTGGGATTCCCAGTAGTCAGGCCATTCGGCATTACTCTTGTTATGAACGAATTCCCTTTGCTTGGTTTGTTGGCCAGTTTTTCCAATAATTTACCGAGGCCTTTTATGTCGAGAATATGTGGAAGAAAACCCCTCATGTCCTTCATGTAACTATTCCAGAGTAAATCAAATTTTTGGGAATAATTTGTCTTTTCCATGAGAAGAACCCAGTCCCCTGGGATTGAGGAATCCCTCATCAAATTTTCTGGCACTTCAACAAAAGTGTGAAATTCAATGTCTAGGTTTGGTTCTTCTTGGTTGGTGAGGATATCGTACTGGAGTGCATGCCAGACCTCTCTCAGATCTTTTGCAGTACAATTTGGCTTGACAAAAGAGAGCATCATTAAAACCTCAACCTCCAAATCAGCCACATTTTGCGGAGATAGCTTACTGCACAGGTATACAATCTGTTCGGCTGTGTAATAGTTAAGGTAGTAATGTTGGGATCTTTGCTTGTCCACAAAGTCCTTCCAATAATTGAGGCACTTCTCAATTTTCTTGCACAACTCTGGAAGCTGAATGTCAATTTTTCCATCCACGGCAATGACATCAGACACATTGTCAAGGTTGAAGTCAATAATGATACTGGACGCTTCATTGCTGAAGCTGCAATTGATGTACGCTTCCCAGCTTCTGAATAGAGGGTTCCCTGCTGTGTACAACGCAATGAAAGCCTCGGCTAGTCGTTGGACATTGGCAAAGACCTGAGAAGAGGAATACAAATGAAAACATTTAGCGGTAGTAATAATTATTAGTACTTTACTTATAAACCTGCCCAATTTTAATTCATTAATAGCAATAAAAATGTACATGAAAATGTATTGCATCTTTCTGTGCACAGCGGAGAAAGCCAAACACATGGAGACCTGCCTCTGCAAAGTGGTCCACCTCATGCTGGCCCTGGTCTTTCCCAGACATGAGCATGAGTTTGTTCTGGAGCTCCCGTAGGTCTTCAAGCGTGTACCAGCGCATTTCCTGACCCTCGTCGTGCTCCTCTGGAATCCGCAGCTTCAAGGCCGTGTCAAGGCTCAACTGCAACAGAAGAGACACCATTTTACTGCCTCCCAAAAGGTATTGTGACGCATGTAGAGACAACCTATGCTGCCAACATGCTCCTCTAAATGACTTCCTATAAGAGGTCCTAAGGTGGGAAAAGGTTTATCAACAAGATTGGAAATTCTTAGGATAACTAATTGTGATTACGGAGCATGTTGACATTTTTTCAATTCTCCTTAAAGTATCAAAGTCTGCCGTTAGTTACGCTACCAGTGGTTTGGTTCATTAAAAAAAAATCTTTCTGGTTGTAGTACATACTGTTAAATAATATGTTTTACCAATAGCATCATAAGCCATGCAGACCAATGATAAAGCTGCTAGTGTAGGTAATGCATTCATCTTAATGCAATTATTTACCCTCTTTACGTTACGTGCACTGATCACATAGGTGCCCTTGGTGTTGATGGAGGATGCTAAAGAAAGAGAGGAGAGTTCCACTGAGCCATGACTCTCCTTCACCGTCTTAAGCCATTCCAGATGGCGTGCAGTGTCGACCTGAAACACAAAACGGCACACTTTAAGGTTTCATACATTTTTAAAATATGAAATGCAATCTATAGTGGGATGATCTTATCCTACCAGTTTCTTGGGCAAGTCACTGTCATTCTCCAAAGCTCTCCAGAGTTTCTTCAGCACATCCTTGAAGGTTTGAAACCCTGAGTCCTTCTTGAGGTCATAGAGCATTGGCGAGTAGCCAAGGACAGCATCGTGAAAGCAAGCAACGCGATCCACATCCAAGTCATTCTCTCCAGCGGAAATGGAGGCCAGGTCAACAAACACCTTCAGCTCATTGATGTCTAAAAATAATGACAAAGTTTGTTTGTTTCATCACAAATGCAAGAGTTTTCTTGATCAATACTCTTTGAATGGAGTACACTCTCAATATCAAAAACAAATATTACCTTCGAGGGCTTCCTTTACCCAATGGACAAATAGTCCTCTCTGTCCCAACTGTTGTAGACAGTGTCTGCGTGAAGAATTGATGTCCACGAGAACCATCTTGGCCTGATTCAAGTTATCGTCAATTCGATTCAGGGGTCCTTCTTTAAAGGCTACATTCGTCTAAAGAGAACAAAATAGTGTAGAACTTAATGAAATAGTTTAATTCAGAATGTTGATCATGCTGACTGACATAATGTATTTATTATTATGATTAATAATACAATCTATATTATTGTTATTAGTCATTGTTATCATACGTTATTACTATGTTACAATTACTTAATGGTTAATGCAAGCTCAATATTAATACATGCCGGCTTGTATTATCTTTAAGAGGCTTTGGAGGTCAGATGATGGTGACTTACAACTTCCAGCAATGTCTGCAGGATACTGAAGTCACCTTGAAGACCAAGTGTCTCCTTGACAAGCATGATCGCTTTAGCCGACTCCACGGCAAGATGGAGTTCGTGGTACTGCTGAATCTGCAGAGCCCTCTGCTTGATCCACTGCTTGTCATTTGAAACGTCCACTCTGCACATTATGTCAAAGTCCTTCTCAAGTTCGTTGTACTTCCCGGTGTAATCTTTGAAGAGTGTATCAACCTCCCTGAGCTTTATGCTGCCGTCCATCAGGCAACGATACATGTTTTGATACTCATCATGACAGGGCTGGAATATGTCATCATGTATCATGATCGGTGTGGCCATTATATCAGCAACACCGGTCCCCTCAGGGTCTACATATTGCCTTGCCTGTTTTTCCCAGCAACCTATGAACAAGTAGCTGTCTTTGTGGGTGTTCAGGACAACAGCCATTTCTCTGATGTCTTCGTCAAGATCGTAGTACGTCACCACACCAGCCATTGGGGGGTGGGACTGCGGGTTGAATGTGTGAACCTCCATGAAATTGTCAAGGCTCTTGGCCTCGATGCTGATCTGTTGGCTTGCTTCCAGGTTATCGATGTTAACTGTTAATGGGATTAAATGTTTTTAATTTTTAGTAAGTGGGGTGTTATTTCAAGGGCGGTGGCAAAATTATAAACAATTTATTCACGCTACACGCATACCTGTCATATGTTCTTCCAGTTTGTGGCTCATTTTCACAACGACATCGACCAGATCCTTTTCATTGTACACAGCTTTCATCTCAGCATATCTATGCCTCAACAACGTACACATTCTATCCTCGTCCTGATACTCAGGATCTTCTGCGAGACACTCTGTAAATGCAAAATTACACCTTTTTTACCAATTCTTGAAAGAATATCACTAGCACATATGCATTTTAGTCATGCTTAATGTGAAATTATTAAATTACACGGATTTCATGTTTGTAAAATATATTATAAAATATGATATAGCAATTACCGATTTTCAGCAATGCTAAGAAGGCGTGCCGTCCTTCCAAGAGGAACTTGAGTAGGTTGATCTTAATGTTTCCCTTGACCAGCTGATCGGTGATGGCTGTGAAAGTAGATATTGCTACCGCCAATCTTTCTCTAGCCTCTTCTGTGAGCTTCTCAATCAGCTTCTCATTTGCTCCTGTAAAGACAAAATATGATGCGTTTTTTGAGTCACTTTTACAGCAGTCAGTAGTACCCTTTCTCCCCACCGGGGCCCGCAGTGTACAGGGGCCGGTATGGGTCTGCATAACCACTAACTAGCTCACTGTGAATAATATCAAGTGAGATAAAAAATACTGGCCTCCAAATTGCTCTTAATGACCTATTTACATCTATGCCCCCCCCCCTAACACATTTGAGTTGATGTCCTGTTTACCATGTAGTTTGAAAACATCTTTGGCAGCCGTCCAGAGAGGATGTGTCTAAAAACCTCTTCTTCCTGATTCCTTCCTTGGCTGTCCTTTGGCCATGACTTCTGAATGATGGCCGAAATGAGTTTTCCAAAATTCAAGTTGATTTTAAATTTTGTAAACAGTGTCCCCTCCTTCTTTGCCTGTTTGTGGAAAAAAACAAAATGGCATGCATTACCTATTTTAAATATTGAATATGTATTACCACACATTTCCACTACCCATTGATAATTGCCTTATATGATACAACATGTAAACATATCAACATACAACCAAGCTAATGATATCCCTTCACCATAATCAACGATACATAGCATTGATTATCAGCTTTAAAGATGTACACGATTTTTTCTACACTGAAATGTGAAACATTATTTCTGTAAAGATTCTAAAGTCCTACCTCGCACAGTGAGGTGACCGCCTCTAAAGCACACTTCTCGATAACAGCAGCCACGTTTGGATGAGAACGACTGAGTACTTCGGTGTTTGAGCAGTAGAATTCAATCTGATCCTGTGCTGATTCCTAAAGCCATACAAACATGTTAACATTTTGGATTTCCCAATGAAAATCTAATTTGTAATAATTGTGATGGATACCTTCTGGAATGTGCCCTCCAAATCCCCTGTGAATGTCTTCCTCCAGTCCATTTTAAAATCTTCATTTTTTAAATTGAGTGAAATTATATTTTCCCACATCTGTAAATACAATTAAATCATTAGGTTATAATTAAAATGTAATAATATATCTAACAACCTCTGCTTGGAAATATTTTAAGGGGTACTCACTTGTATTTCATTCTCAGAACTATTGCCTGAGAGGAAGTTGGAATTAAGAAAGGAAGTATTCTTGAAGGTCTGACTGATCCAGTCTCTCATGATGGACATCGCTTCAAATAACAGCTCCAGGTCTTTCGCATACTGCTCGTCATTTGTCCCATCTTGAGCAACCTTTGAAAAGGATCAACATCGTCATGACATCTGAAAGCTTAGATGTTGGGACATCCAGCTGAGAGAATCAAACAAACCTGGTTCTGGTCTCGGAAGTCTTCAACCAGTGCGACGAGATTCAAGCACGCCACTGGAATATCTGTGTAGGTCCGACCAAACTGTGCATGTTTGACTCCTTTGCAGACCTTCTCCAGCAATTGCACAGCTGCTGCGACACATGCTCTGCCGTAAGCTACGCTCAAATAACTGTTATAGACAAGGAACACAGGTGGATGCCAATTAGCATCTCAGAAGTGGCAAGCTGTATATGTATGCAATGGTTTATATTTTTTATATATTATTATTTTAAAGTAAATTACCTGTACTTCTGCTCAATAAGATAATGTTGAACATGTGAGAGAATGTTGGATATATCCTGTGAAATAAAATTCAAAATCTATAAAACTATTCATAGTAGTAGGTAAAAGAATGTCTGGGAATGTGTTCCTTTTGCCTCACCTGGTGAGTGCTGTAGGTGATGTCGTGGGTCTTTATGTAAAAGATATGAAGGAAGTCCAACAGTTGGGTGTTAGTGATGACGCTGCACTCCACCAGTTGATCAAGGGGCATCAGACAAATCCAGGATCGGGCAGTCAGTGGGTCAATCTCCACTAAATGTTTATGAAGGCTCATCAGGTTTCGTAGAGCCCTAAAAATTGGAAGGGCGTATGAATATAGAAGAAAGTATATAATTTAACCTTTGAGATCATTGAGATTTTTTGCAAAACAACTTACTGTTTTTCCTGACTGTTGCAGTGCGCTGGGTTGAAAACAATACCCTCCAAACCTGTCCAAGCTGGGTCAGGCTTGGAGAGAGGTAGTGGCTGGAAAGGCTTGGAGGTACTCTGGAGGAGGTGGAGAAGAGGAAGCACCAAAATCCACCGATGTAGTCTCTCCGATTTCATGGAATTGATCAGCGATACCAGCAGATTTGGCAGACTGAACAAATTTAAAAAAAGAACAGTCATGGTTCCTGAACAATAAGTACTAACGCTGGAACACAGATTAATGCAGGAGATACTTCCTCCTATGTTATTGAAAATTAATCCATTCCCTTTAATTAAGCTAAAATGTATCCTTGAAAAGGTCAATATAATTAAATTGAAGTGTTTAGATATTAAAGAATAAGAATACCTACTCTTTAAGATGAGAGACACCTAGTGACAATTTGTCCCAATACTGGAGAAACTCTTCTTTGTTGAGCTTTGGAAAGCACAGGGCTTGGCAGAGGCGATGATGTTCTGTTCCAAGCAGTTTGATATTAAAATGGTGGCAAACATGCAGCATGATTACTGCTGCCCTCATGGGATCTTCGACGAAGGAAACCATCTTCCCATCTCTGTCTTTTTCCAACTGAGGAATCACTTTTGTGAGCATGAACTGCTTGATCAACACCCGGACCTGAGAATATTGAGCAAAGGCAAAGATATGGTCTGAATGTTAATTTACCAGTACAAACTGAGCACATATTAGAAATATATACTTGTTCTGAACAATCTAGACTTGCACGTTAGTTTAAGAGCATCAAAACACAAAAGTTTATATATTAACATTTACCCAATACTAAAAGATGCTTTAACATTTCAATCGGAAACCTTTTGATACAGCTCTTCACATTAAATAATTATATCACAAATAACCCTTGATAAAAAAAAATAAGCTACGTAGTATTTAAGTAATTTCCATACTTCTTTTTCTCCATATTCTAGAGAGTTCCACTTTTTCTGTGCATCCTCGTACACAACTGGGTTTCCATAAACGTCAAAGAACTGGTTCAGTTGGATGCGGAAATTCTTCAAGTTGATCTCATTCCAAATCCGAAGGAGGTCAAATATGGAGTCTAGCATGACGTTTCCTGCAATCCCTTTGCCTTTGACAACACCCTTCCTTTGTTCCGACCAAATAGCGTTTTTCAAGCGCTTCAACAAATTCTTGGATGGTTCTGCACAGATGATGTCATCATACTGATGCCATTCCCCTTGCACATAAAAATAAATTTCATTTTTAATTGGAAAAAGATTAAATGGCACCTCATGTAAATGTTTTTGCGAATTAACTGAGAATTGTTGCATCTCTTACCTTCCTCATTGAGGAGTCTGGGCTTCACAAACAAGCATCGATTCGTATGTTGCTCTGAATCTAACTTGTAAATGTATTCATACTCATATTTCTTCTTTTTGGCCTTGTAGACGACATATTTGTATGGTATGCTATTAGCCAAGGAGCGTTCTTTTGTTGTGACAAATTTTCCCTCAACTAAAAATCCATGCTCTCCAAGATCCCTGTGAAAAAAAATAATTGCATTGACAAAACATGGCACACAAAAGAATCCACAAAATTATGGTACAGTACTGTATTTGTACATTGTATTGTCATTGGACACTTGTATTTCTCCAGAGTTCTCTTACTTCTTATGAAAGGCTTCTTATGAACTTTGAGCCAAAAAGGGAATATCATAGAGGTAGGAGCAATAAAGTCTTACTTAGTCATATCGACCTCAGCAATGTTCTCATTCCACGTCCCAATATGTTTGCCAGCTTGGATAAATATTCGGTCGCCATCTTCGAGTTTAAAATCCACTGACAAAACCGCATGAAAGTAGATTGTGAGCCTGTCCTTCGCAGCAACTGTCATGTTTTCATTGTTTATCCTAAAAATGTAAAAAGAAAAAATGTTAATAAAATATTGACGGAGAGGATTATTTTTTTTTTTTATCTTCTAATAATTATACATTTTTTTATTACTACGATTCCTCTCTGGTTCACCTTTTAGGAGGAGGTTCAACGCGGTCCCCAGATTCTTTATTGTCCCCGGTGTTTTCGACATCATCCGGTTTTTCTTGTACGTCTCCTCCCCCAGTGGCTGACTGCTGATTCCTCGCAACTCCAACCTTAGCCTCTGCATCCACCCTCGAACCAGCCTGTAGAAGATACACAATTATGGAGTTAGTAGCATACACTCAACATTCAACAGACAATTTTTGTAACACTTATTTTCACAACTCACAATCCTGTTGCTTTAAATGCTGTTTACTACATTTAAGTCTTTTAACTGTCAATCTGATTACCTTCTTTTCCGCAGCCAGGGCTTGTTTACCAGTTGGTTTTTGCTTTTCTTTTTGGTCTTGTTGACCACCTTTCACCTGCTTCTTGGATTGGTGAGTATCATTCGCATTTTCATCCATGGATGCTTTCTGATCCCCTTTATTATCATTATTTTTGGTGTTATCTTTCTTGGTCTTCTCCCCAAGGTTCTTCTGATTGGTGGATTTTGTCCCTTTACCTTCTTGGGGTTTTGTATCCTCTCCCGAATCGGTGGAAGAAATTGAGTCCACCTGAGCTGACTTAGATGACCCAACTTGACCCGACTTGGATATCTCATCCTGAACAGACATAGGTGCCTCAGCCTGAGCTAGCTTGGATGACTGATCCTCAACAGACTTAGAGGATTCATCCTGAACAGGCTTGTATGACTTTATCCTAAAAATGTAAAAAGACAAAATGTTAATGAAATATTGAATATTTTTTCAATCTTCTAATAATTATAAATTTTTCTACTACAAAGATTCTACTCTGGTTCACCTTTTTGAAGAAGGTTCAACGCGGTCCTCAGATTCTTTATTGTCCCCGGTGTTTTCGACATCATCTGGTTTTTCTGGTACGTCTCCTCCCCCAGCAGCTGACTGCTGATTCCTCGCAACTTCAACCTTAGCCTCTGCATCCACGCTCAAACCAGCCTGTAGAAGATACACAATTATGGAGTTAGTAGCATGCACTCAATATTCAAACATTTTTGGAACACTTATTTTCACAATCCTGTTGCTTTTTAACGCTGGTTACTACATTTAAGCCTTTTAACTGTCAATCTGCTTACCTTCTTTTCCGCGGCCGGGCCTTGTTTACCAGTTGGTTTTTGCTTTCCTTTTTGGTCTTTTTGACCACCTTTCACCTGCTTCTTGGATTGATGAGTATCATTCGCATTTTCATCCATGGATAGTTTCTGATCCCCTTTATTATCATTCTTTTTGGCATTATCTTTCTTGGTCTTCTCCCCAAGGTTCTTCTGATTGGTGGATTTTGTCCCTTTACCTTCTTGGGGTTTCGTATCCTCTCCCGAATTGGTGGAAGAAATTGAGTCTACCTGAGCTGACTTAGATGACCCAACTTGACCCGACTTGGATGCCTCATCCTGAACAGACATAGGTGCCTCAGCCTGAGCTAGCTTGGATGACTGATCCTCAACAGACTTAGAGGATTCATCCTGAACAGGCTTGGATAACTTAATCCTAAAAATGTAAAAAGACAAAATGTTAATGAAATAATGAATATTTTTTCAATCTTCTAATAATTATAAATTTTTCTACTACTAAGATTCTACTCTGGTTCACCTTTTTGGAGGAAGTTCAACGTCCTCCGCAGATTCTGGATTTTCCCCGGTCCTTTCAATATCATCAGGGTTTTCTTGTGCCTCATCCTGAGCTGACTTGGATGACTCATGCTGAGCTGACTTGGATGCCTCATCCGGAATAGACTTCGATGACTCAGCCTGAACTGACTTGGATGACTCTTCCTGAACTGACTTGGATGACTCATCCTGAACTGACTTGGATGACTCATCCTGAACTGACTTGGATGACTCAGCCTGAACTGACTTGGATGACTCAGCCTGAACTGACTTGGATGACTCATCCTGAACTGACTTGGATGACTCATCCTGAACTGACTGGTTTTCCTCAGCCTGAGTAGTTTTTGGTACAGTTCTGCCCTCAGGTAGTTTTGTACCGTAAGCTTTCAATGAATTAGGCTGGCTCTCTGTCGAGGAATTGGCATCAATGAGTGGGCCTGGAATATCATCCACTTCGTTGGCATTACAATCTCTTTGAGAAGATTCTTCCTGTATATTTGGCAGGTTGTTATCCAACAGGTCTGAGGCCAAAGATTCTTCGTTTAATGACATAGGTTCATCATTCTTCTTTCTGTCCCTTTTCTTCTTCTTTTTCTATCAAGAACAGCATGTAACATAACTTTAGCATGCATACACTCACAATAACACATATGGGACTATATATATGTACGTATATAGGGCTGGGCGATATATCGAATATATGCAATGTATCGCGAGATGTTCTCCAGGTGATGTATAAAATGCCCCTATCGCGAACATCGAATACAAATTGGCACGCAATGTTTCTTTTTGCCGCCGCCGGCATACTCGTTGTGCTTTCACGCGACGGGGCGACAAGATCTCATACAAAGTGAACAGAGGGACGCACCATGCACAGGCGAGCGCGTTCACGAGGATTTGTGGTGCGACAAATTCGCTCGAGTTGAAATATTTCAACTTTGATGCGAATTTCGCGTGATGACAGCCAATCAGCGTTCAACAGCGTGGCCACTGAGTGACATGTGTAACGTAACAGCCAACCAGCGTTCAACCGTCAAACTCGGTGCAGTGCAGTCCGGGGTGAACTGCAACATGGAGGAGAAAGTGATTGTTGCCGTTTGCGACTCCCGGAGCTCTATATAATATAATATAATATAATTGTTTATATAATATCACGGCCAAAAGCTCTGTGCGCCTCCGGATGGCCGTAGCGTGGGGAGCTCATAGGGATTGTGCTTCTCTGGGTTTGTTTAACGCACAGTGTTCCCTTCTCTCACTCCCCCCGCCCATTGCGAGTCCACGAGATTCTCATGGACGCGCGTGTGACGTAGTCTGGAAGGCGCGCTGCTGTAGGTGTGTGTACCTCCGACCAGTGAGTGAGAACAGCCAGAGAGAGAAAAAGGATGGAAACTGAGGATTTGGTTTCGAAAAAGAATAGCACTTGATCCTTCGTCGGTCAGTGTATATATAATAATTATTCAAACTGTTAATAAATAATTAACGGTTTGAATAAATGCTGTGTTCGTAAATCTAACTTGCTGTGATTTTCCTTTTCTTATGTGCAAGTTCTAAATTGTTCCAATAGAATAGCACTAATGAGTTTAAACAATATGTTGTTTCATGTAATCTACATGCAGACTTATGTTTCAGTAATACTAGAATTATTACTGACGTAACATTATGCCAGACATGGTTGAATCGAGCATTTATGATGTGCTCTAGAGGAGATTCAAAATATATCGAGATATATATCGTGTATCGAGATATAGTAAAAAAATATTGAGATATTCATTTTGGCCCATATCGCCCAGCCCTATATGTATATATACGTATATACATATATAAATATTAGTGCTGTCAGCGTTATTAACGGCGTTAACGCAAACGCGTTTTTTTCTTTGGCTCAAAACAAAGAAGCATTAGCCTGACTGCTATGTTCAAGGCAGTATGTTCATCGTTTAATTGCACTATAGGCATTTTTTTTTTATCGTCCTGTTTGAACAGTGTATGCCAATGTTGTTATAGATAAAAAAACATTTGCACAAGGCAAGCCGATGCACTTCTCCATGTTGATAAGAGCATTAAAATGAGAAAAATTAATGGAACAAAGAAATCAAGGGATATTTAGCATCAAACACTTTTTATCGTGAGTTAACTATGACATTAATGCGATTCAATATTTTAATCGCTTGACAGCACTAATATATATATATATATATATATATATACACTGTATATATACAGTGTATATATACAGTGCATATATATACATCCACACACATACACACACACTAGGTAATGATTCCTTGAGAAACTCTATAACTGTAAATCATTCATATTCTTCGCATCAGAGCCTAATTTAATCCATAAATATATACAGCGCACTTTGTTGTTTCACACAAATGATTATTATAGTTGCACAAAGCGCTTACGCTGTGTACATGTGACCTGGAGAAGCCTGGACTTGACGGCTAAGAGATCATTTCTAGCTGAAACAAGCTACATTTTGCTCAAGGAATAGTGCTCTTTAATGAAGCCAGAACATTTCTCACATGATTACTCAATGGAATAATCTGTAGCATATTAAAGGTCCCATGGCATGAAAATCTCACTTTATGACGTTTTCTAACATAAATATGAGTTCCCCTAGCCTGCCTGTAAAACGAGCTATAGGTGTTCTGCTCGCCTTTGAAAAAAGTGGCTGCAAGCTGCTCAGGGCCACACCCCCAACCACCTCCTTGACCCGCCTCTCTCCTCCTCATTTGCATTAAATCTACACACATCGAAACGTCGCATTTGGGGAAAGCTCAATGTGTGACTGGCTCGTAGTGGCTGTAATTCTGCACCATGGCTGAACATAAGAGCGATATGGAATAAATGCAAACTGATAATGCAAATACATATTAAATGAAGAAAACATGTACATACTTGCTTCGTGATGTCCCCAGTGGCGCCTTCCCCCGAATAGACGAGCTGTTGGGGGGAGTCATTAGACTCAAGGCCATCCAAGGGCAGAGAAGGCTCTGGTTCTGAGGTATTTGAGAGAGAATCCCCCTCTGCAACTTGAGTCAAAAATGCAAAAGTGCCGTATTGTTAGTCTTACTGTATGTTAAAATCTGTGAGATAGATAGATAGATAGATAGATAGATAGATAGATAGATAGATAGATAGATAGATAGATAGATAGATAGATAGATAGATAGATAAGTGAATCGTTAATAGTTTACTAACCATTTGTCTGGTTCACAGGTTGGGTAGTGAGGCAATGTCCACACTTACTGCAGAAATTTGCAGTATTTTTAACAAACTTTTTACAGCTGGAACACTTCATCTTTGCATGTTAATTGCCTCTGTTGTGAGAGAACAGAGCAGAATGATTCACTTTACATTCTTAAAAAAATGAACCTTTGCCAACCCAACATGGGTTGGCATCCAGTCATGTAGAGCACAACAGAGACTAAATATATTTGCAACTATATAATGTCTAAATTCTTTATAGATATGCCTAGTTTATGTATTTCACTGCAGTCAAATCAGTAGCAGGTATGTTTTCAAGGCAACAACTTTAACCCAGGAAATAAGATTCACACAGTGCACGAGGTCACTCCACTCAACGAATGTATATTGTCTTATCCCATCGACATCTCCTTGTATCCAACACCAAATCTATACTTAATATCTATAGGTAATAATGTCCACACCTGCAAACCAGTGACGTCGCATCGCGTGCCTCGATACACTTCCTCTTTCGATTTCTCTTGCTAGGCGTCAACAAAAGTTTACTTTAATGCTTCTTAGTAGCCTGTATATTAACCCAATAAGGAAGCTATTCCCCTTATGAGCTCACTCGAGTAGAACAAATATTGAGCTTCTTCCTCGTCACAATCTAAAGCAGGCTGTATGCTCGGCTGTCTGCTTAGCTTTGCTAGCCCGATATGACATAACAGATTGTAGCTTCTTCCCTACTGCGCTTAGTTAGGAAGGTTATGCACATTAATACACAACTAGAGGACTGTACACTTCGCAATTGCTGTGCTAGGGGCCGAATGAAACGTTTAGGCCCACATACATCTCATGTAATATGTACTCCTATGCTCAACGAATGACACCACAGTCGCCTACCGATGAGGCGTCTCGACGGGGCGCCGCGGGGGCACGCGGACGACACTCTGGGGTTCGGATGAGTTGGATGTCAGCTCGTCGTCTCGATCATCTCAGGCTGTGAGGAGCTACAACGTCTCCCCCAGCCCCCCCCCGCTCCGACAGTTAATGCAGTGGTCCTTTTCAGGAGTTCAGGAGTACGTCTTGTCCACAGTCGCCACTCGCCTCTGTTTAACCTACAAGTAGTGGAGGAGAACTGGTAGAGGAGTTTTAAGTTTCGGTTTATTATGAATGGGCGTTAACCAAAGCGAGAAGACAACTGCAGTCGGACCTTCCTGGAAATGAAAGCGGGGACGGAGACGAGATGATGTCTATAATATGTGCACCCCCATGACAACTGTTCAGAAGAAAAGTGATGCAATATATTCGCGGAAAAACATTGTGTTCAGTTTGGTATTATTTCAAGTGTTTATACAATTGTGAGACAATTAAACATTACTTTTGGTTCGAATCTAGCAAATCGTATTAACAGGTTGTAGTAAAGTTGTGTAACTTATGATCATTGATTTATTCTAGGGAAATAATGCAAAATAGGCCCATTAGTCTTTAATAGTTTAGATACATATAGGAAATGGAAAACAATTGTCGTCTTACAAGTAGGCCTACACTTACTGAGTCTCTTCTATATACCAAATAAAATAAAGTTCACCTTATTTTTCAAATCTGCAGTGAAAAAACACAAAACACATCCAATCATTATAGCATATCGTAGGCCTATGAACGTTTGTAAACGTTTGATGTACCTGTAATACTCCTATAAATCCACTAGAGGCCAGTAGTACACTAAATGTTTAAACATTTCAACCCCCTCTCCAGAAAATGAGCTGCTTCAACATTTGAATCAGAAACTGAGACCAATTGGTTTTCAATCTACATTTAATCTTATTCTGTGATAGGCCTACTGCTATCATTTCACCTAAGGTCATTTATACAAAAAAGCAAACATAGTCCCACAGAAAAAAACGAATCAAAATTATTGAAGAATTAGCTGAATATTATAATATCATAATATGATCATAATATCATAGAATAACCTATGTATTTTTATATTAGTTTGGTTTAGATCAATGCTTCAGTGTGCGGGGTTGATTGCCCTTCGTGGCTGGTTGGTGTGATTGTATAGTGCATTGCCCTCTTATACAATATGCTGGTCATTTTATCCACTCAGTGCAATACCCAGCTGCTGCCATGCCAAGACAGCACACAGCATTTTTACACTGTGGTAGGATGCAAACGATGTTTTTTTCCGCCATTGGTGGAAGATTGATAACCTTTTGTGAATTTTCACAAATTCTTTAGAATATGTCTGAATTGAATTGGGACCACACCACATGCGGCAGGCATTTCACTCACACTACACCTAGCTCTAAGACAAAGGACAGGCCAATTCAAGTTTTATCAGAACCAGTGACCGATTAGTGGGAATAATTAAATAACTTGGTATATGCTAGATCGTTGATGTTAGTGTTGGTGAAGTCAATGACACACCATTAATTAGTCAAACCGGATTATGCAGAAGAGAAACACACACACACACACACACACACACACACACACGCACGCACACTCACACGCACACGCGCGCTCCCCTACCAATCTACAATCCGAACAAAATAGGCCTAATGCATCATGATCATCCTCATCTTTCTGGCAGACAGTCCTAAAAAACCCTAGGGATTCAGTTTGTAAAAAAAAAAAAAAGGAGATGCATCCACAGAGGAAGTCCCGTAGGAGGCGAGATGGATCACCCCGGTTTTTTTTGTGAGGACGAAATAAATATGAAGGCAATCACGGGCTCCCTATAAGAAGTCATCCACCACCACAAGTCACAACGAGGAGCCCTGCCCTCATACGAACATCGATCCACTCGATATGAACATCAAGGTGGTTTATGGCATCATGGTCGTCTCCATGCTGGTGTCTCGCAGTCCGTCGTACGCGTGGTACAAGCAGGTGTCCGGTCCGAGCTACTACTCGGTGGGCCGGGCGTCGGGCTTGCTGTCCGGAATCCTGAGGTCCCCTTACATAAGGAGAGCCGAGCCTGAACTGTCCGACAGCGCAGAGACGACGGAAAACGCGGTACTCTCTGAATCCAGTCGTCAGAACTTTATCCTCAAGTCCATGGTAAGCTTTCGCTTTTTAATCCGGCGTGAGAGGTGGCTGTACAGAGGGAGCTGAGAATTCAGCCCCCCTCGTGGGCGACACTGAAGTCGGGGTCTCCCCAATGTATGAATGTTTAATGCCTGTACGATTATTAAATTTGCGGTAGAAGTTATGAGCAGTAGATCGGGTGAGCAGATGGGTTTCGTGAAACGGCGTTGTGATCCGTTAATGTGTGCGCTTTCTCTCCCATCAGCCTGTCTGCATCAAAGAGGTCACGCCAAACCTGAAAAACTGCGAACTCTACGAGAAGGTCAAGGGGATTTTCAAGTGCAAGGCGGAGGTGTACCTTTCTCTGGATTCCTTGGATTGTATGGAGGACTAGTGGTTTCGTCCGGAAAACATCCATGGTGGCCTGATGTGGGTGCATGGTGCCTCACAATCTTTAACTCATCACCTCCACGGTGTAGGCCTACAAGTTACCTACTGTATGGCTCAACATTTCACAATAACCATTTGGCTTAATTTTTGTATGAAATGTATACCATTGTAAATATGTTATCCTTTACCAAATAAATCATATTGCATAAAAACCTGCCTCTTTTGAAGTGTTTATCCTATAGCACAGGCTACATTGTGACTCGATAGTGATCAACCGTTAAATATGAACACATTTAACCCAATCTGAATAGACTGGCTTCAATTTGACAAATTAAACAGCACGAAAACCCCTATATTCTTAAGTAAACGTATGTGGGCAAGGTTGAGAAAGTGTGTTGTGGTCCTTCAGTGCATCTTGTTTAAAAAAAAAAAACCTACAATAAAGCAAACGACGGATTTGGTGACCCTTGGTCAAACAAATCAGTAATTAGCTTCAACGCTGTGCAGTCAAATTGATCACAAATGTTTTCCTGATTGACATTAAAAAGACATAAAAAGCCCTTCCCCACCTTGAGCTTATAAAGCAGGATTACTACTACTTTACTCGGAGTGACCCCACACCTAATTGGCCAAATGGGGCTATTGATTAGCCGGACCAATCACAAAAATGGTCCTACTTTTACCGGTCCAACACCCTTCACAAACTGGCTTATTATTAATCAACCCGTCACTCGGTACATGAAGTTTAGGCTATCAGGGAAGATAAGGTAACGGTGTTGGAACTAAAATATAAAAAGTTCTCCCGTCTCCTCCCTGGCTGATCTGACACATTTTGAACGCAGATAAGGGGTCCCGCTTTGTTTGTGGGCTTCATTGTATGCTGAATGAAACCATGAGGACTCTCGGCTGGACCCAGACCTTACATACTCCAACTTACTGATCATTGTTCCTTTTTCCTAATGCTTTTCATTTCATCCTTATCAATCATGACAACAGCCCACAGCCAGACTTAAATACATATTTTATTAAAATGAATTAAAATGTTTGGACTGAACAATCACCAAAACCGACAGCGACATAAAACAACAAACGTCCACGTTGAAACAAAACGTTGATCGACCGGTGCTGGACTGAACCGATCAAATAAAAAGCGATCCCTCCACCCCCAGCCCGGCTCAGAGGCCTCTAGAGCAGAGGGTCGGCTGCCAAGCTGCCCTTGATGATCTGATCCACGGCTACCTGGAAGACCACCTGTATGTTGGCCGTGTCTGTGGCCGTGGTGAAGTGGTGGAAGACCGGCGCGCCGTGCCTGCCGCTACACGCCATAAACATGGCGGCGACGTGGCGGGCCGCGGCGTCCACGTCCCGGTCTGCTCCTGGGAGGGCGGGAAGGAATACGCGGGGAGGAAGGTCGGGGATTTGGTTCGTGGAAAATTGTGTCATCTTCTGACTTCAAAACTAAAGCAACTCAATGAATAAATCATGTGCAACCTTGCTTGGGGAATGCTGTGTGGAAGGCTGAGGACATGCACAACCACAATGTCATAAGGAAGGGCGAGCGCACCAAGCGAGAGAGATACTCAGGAGGAAGCCAGTGTATGGAACAGGGGGGGGGGGGGGGGGGGGGGAGTGATTGTCTCCAGACGTATGGATACAAGCAGAACCCCTTGTGGAATTCAGGGTTGTCAATAAGATGATGCTCCTCACAGGTTTTTCTTGAGGTAGGGAAAATTCAGGACATCTATATTGCATCCCATTGCATATCATTAAAGCGGACCTATTATGCTTTTCGACTTTTGTGACCTATAAACGTTGTTATAATGTTTGATAGTCATGTTTAACCATACAGAAAAAACGATGTAGATTTTCGGGAAACTCTTCCTCTCATCTGGGTGCTTTCAGCCTTCTCTGTCAGCGCTCGGTTTCCGTCCTTCTCCCCCCCAGGCCCCCCTCCTGCCACCCCACTCCGTTGGTGATTGGTTAAATTCCTTGAAGCGCGCGGCGCGGCAATTTGACAGGCATATGGGGGTCGTCGGCAGGAGTGCTCCTACGTCGATGATTTCCCGGAAATTGAAGCAAGTGAAAATCGCAAACGGTTCCCGAGTGTTTGCGCCTGCACAGCCCCAACCATACTGTCAGCAGGGATACTTCAATGCATGTACGGTCATAAAAGTGGAAAAAGCATAATAGGTCCCCTTTAACATTGCAAAGTGTTCCTAGTATGACACAATATACAGTATTCTTTCACAGTATTGCAGATAGGCTCTGCATTCAGTTCCCCCCCGTGGTGTCCCACTCCTAGCTACCATTTTGAACCCAGATGGCTGCTACATGAATAAGGCCTATAGAGCTATTCCAGAGAAGGAATAACTAATGTTTACTTCATAAAGTTAACGACTGCTCTGGTCCATCAATTAAACACAAACAAACCCAATGCCGGAATAAACTCGTGTTTTACCTGCAATGCAATGGTGGTTGCCCTACAAAACCCCCTAAAAAAATCACGCGCGTTTTTGATTTGTCAAATACTATTCTACATAGCTGTTAGGTCACAAGTATTGTAGATTCAAATTCCCTGCCTAAAAATACAACATGTAGAAATGTAGAAATAAGCATACTTTATACCCAATAAAGTATGCTTGTTGTTAAGGACATACCTTAATGTTAAGGACATACCTTGATAACTGGGGAGGTAAAATCTCAGTGTCTTCAGAGTACAAGATCTTCTCCCGAAAGATACGTTTTTGGGGTGGTTCATGACAAATCTGTAGAAAATAAAATTCGATCAACAAATTAAAACCCTGGATGCTCCCCAAAAGGGGCACCCAGTGCTTCTGAAGGCCTCTTCAGAGTCGAGGGATTAGAAAAGGGCACGGATGAGTGGTGCCGGCGACGGCCAAACCACAGCAAGGCCGGCGTTAGATACTCCACATGGACAAGAGCCGGCCCCATAAACCTCTCACCCACTCATCTGACCGGCTGGGTCCCCCTTATAAACTACACAAGAGGGTTGACACAAATTCTTAACGTTGTTCCCGAGGCCCGAGTCTCCCATTACACTGTTGGATCCCCACACCACACAATGAACGACCTGCACCCCTGATCTGGGAAACATCCCCACACAGCCTTGTTCCTGCTGGTTAGGTAGACCACTGGTGCTTCCAAATGACCACAGGGCGCAGCACAGTGGCTGTCCGAAGGCGAGTGGGCTGGGACTCACCATTGTAGTGTTTCGAAACATGACATTGTCGCAGACTGCGGTGAAAAGTTCAAGGCTAGCAGTTCTCCGTGAGTCGACTCTGATGGAGATGAACAATGTTAAAAAAACAAGGTACCAAAACAGTTAAAGCAAAGCATAAGACTGACACACACACACACACATACACAGACACACACACACACACACTCTTGACAGTCCTAAATTCCACAAGAGGTTACGTTTATTATCCAATTTCTAACCAAAACCCTAGGATGTGGACAACGACACCCCCTCCATACCACCGAGGGGTCTTCCATCAGGGTCATGTCGTAGCCGCTCAGCGTGATCACAAACAGTAGGACCTGGACCGAGTCGAAGCAGCTGAGCCACTTGGTCCTTCGCTGGGCCGACCGCTGGGCCCCGACATCGTACATCCTGGGGGGCCGAGAGTACAGGCATCAGTCGGGAGGAGTTCACCGAGGACGGGGATACGTCCATGTGAAAGACCATATAAAAAAAATAAAAAGGTACAGCTCTAGGGAGGAAAGGCCTTCTGAATGTCAGCCTCCTCTCTGCAGTTCTCTTCTCACACTAAAGCCTTTTACCCCCTTTCCTTCTAGCGCTACAATAATTCAAAGACCACATTGTATAAATATAAAATAGGTTCAATTTAGGTGGCCCAGAAAATAATTTCTCGATTGCAAGGCTGTGGAGGGTTATATTTGTTTCGTTTTTGCCAGTACAATTCTTTCGAGCACCAGTTACAAGCCAACATTGGCCTGACTTAAATGCATGAAGTGTATCATTGTTTAAAATTGCAATATGAATACATTCAAAAATGTGTACAATTTTGACACGAAAAAAATGTATGTATAAATAAATAAAACGGGGTGCTTCAACACTCCAAGTGCAGAAGTGGGTCTGGCTGACACAGGAGATGGGAGCCACTTGGAACAGATTGCCCCCAGCTGCTAGATTGAGACGGCCCTGTCAAACGTTTACGACAATTTGGCCAACCTAGGGAATCATCCTTAACCATGGGCTTTGATGACTATACTGCACTCAACAACCCAAAAAAATCCTCACAAAAACAAATCATAATATATAAAGAGGATAGTGGAGGTATTGTTTAAATCTGCTTTCATTGATTTAGTTTTCAGGATAAAAATGCAAAACATATCTCTTTATTCTTTCGATTAACAATCCGGCCACGTTTCTGCATCAATCCGAGAAGCAAAAACCTACAGAATTTTTTCACATGCAGGATCTGATATTTATACCCATGCTGCCCCTATGCTTTCATGTAAAGCAAACGTGTGAGAGGCGCAACTGAATGAAATGCGAGGATAGTCTCCCCTGAATTTCAAGCTGCGAATGTTCCTCCATGGATGATAAAAGGGTTCAGGGGTCAGGTGATGCGCCTGTGTGCTCCTATGCGTAGAACAGTCCCCGTGGAAGAAACACCATCAATATTCATATGTTGTGTGATTCACTGCCTCTGGGGATCAGACTGAGCATAAAGTCCCATGGCCATGGGGACTGAGAAGCCCACGCCAGCAAGGCCCATGGGAGAGGGAACATTGCAGCGCATGTGCCATTCAAAACTCCCCGAGGAAAATAAGCATATTAAGTAAAGACAGTGGAGTAAGAAATAAACAAACTATATTCCTGTTCAACAACCATTTTCAGTATCTCCATCGCACACAAAATAAATTGATTTGCTTATTTTTATTATATTGTTTGATGAATTTTATTTACCGACATGATTCTCGCAATTTTGGGGTTGTATCTTCAGGGTTGAATGCAGTTAATTTGAGTCGCTTTGGATAAAACGAGATATCAGGCTTAACAGCTGTTTTGTTGGAAGAACTATTTAGCATTTGATTGAATTCGTTAATTCACTAATTTTATATGTCAATACATTGACATTTATTTTCTTTAAATCATCGTAAATACATTTTGAATCCAAATATGGATTCAATTAGTTAGTTATTGAAGCAAGAATTACTTGAATTGGGTCAGAATTCCCAACGACAATGTATAACACAAGGCCACAATAAGACTATCTTACCGAAAGATAATATTGTTGACTGTAAATTGTGTCTCGATGATTCCACACGACCGTACCCTCACTCTCAGGACATCCCGCTCAGTCGGAATGTAGTTGGGAGCAACGATCCGACTCATGTCCTCAAAGAAACTGGAATACAGCAGGAACACAACAGATGACCATCACACACACCCCCACACAAACCGTTAGCAATTCCGCAAAGGCCAGGATAATATAATTGAACACGGGGTACAAAAAGGACAACTTACTTAAAGCATCACATGAAACCGCCAGTCTGCAACATGGTCCCTTCCAAGTTAATATAGCAAACCGTTGAGCCCTCGATATCTTCATGCGTTTACTAAATACACTTTTGCTAAAAACATCCAATTCAGCCAAAAGCTCAACCACCTGCAGGTGCAGTTTATACCTCCATTAAAATCGAAAACTGCCGAAATGCCCAAAATTGCGTCACTTCCAAAAAAAAACGACCCCTCTTATAGAAAGTGTTCCGAAATAGCAGCCCATCCCACTATATGTGATGCCTTACGTTTCTATGTGCAGAGCCAGCACTGTTTTCCGGCACATGTACGTCCTGTGGTAATCAATAGATAGACCCGTCATGCTAGTGACCAAGCAAGAAGAATTTCCCATTTTTCTACATCATGCAAGTAAAAGGAGAAGGCTGTATTTTGATGGTTAAAAATGTGATTGGGCCTTATTATCACCGTCACAGTGATCCTCATCTCTACACAGATATTTCCAACTTGGCTCGCCCTGTTCTTAGTCCCCCAGGGCAAGCACACAAATACGTATGTATATGTATGGGGGTTCAAACGTTCAAATGTACTCCTCTCTATGTAACATGAGCACTGAACATATGAACTGAACTGATATCAGCGATATAAGAATCAGAGTGATAAACATAGCTGCTTAAGTTACAAAAAACAACCAAACAACTGCACAGTCCGTCTGTAGAGAAACAAGCAAAGTGTTTAGAGTGTGTTCTTCTACCTTTCCTCCAATCTTTCCAGATATCCACAAACGACAGAATTGGAATAAATCAAGCTCAACCTTTCCTAAACGGTGCATTTTTTTACACACACACACACACACACACACACACACACACACCACACCACACACACACACACAACAGCATCACACACCACACACACACACCAGCACTGACACACACACACACACACACACACACACACCACACACCCACACCCACACCCACCCCCACCCCCCACCCCCCCCCCCCCCCCCTCGAGCAACAAGCTCGGAGAGCACTTAACCAGTCCAGTCTCAGGTCCCTGTGGTGGTGGACCTGCGGCGTCGAGGCGAGCTCCGTACTCACTAGACAGCCGAGTCGTTGAGGTGGAACTCGTGGCCCCGGGCCGTGGCCGCCCGCACCCCCTGGTCCGCCCACAGGGAGCAGAAGGCGTGGCCCAGGAAGGGGACCAGCGCCTGGTCCTCCCCCACACACTGAGCACAGGACAGCAGGGCTCGCGCGTGGACCTGGCAACACAAGCAACTCCTTAACAAGTTAACCTTAAAAAGGTGGCGTATTATACCACCGGGTACGAGTGGGATTAGCCATTAGAAGCCGTTTTGAAATAAGGCCTCTTCTGACATCAAAAGTGTCCACCTAGATGTGTGCTGGACAGAGCAGTCTGCCAGCCTACCCAGTGGACAGTAGCAAATGTTGCTCACCTATCCGTCACACACCTAGGTGGGCAGGCCCACTACACACCTGGTGGTAAAATGTGTCACCTTTAACAAGTTAACCTTAACCGTTAAGCTAACAATTGTTGGTGCATGGCACTTGTTTCTCTGAACATCCTTACTGTATCGAAAGCGCTATATTGTTAATCTTTCTGACAAATGTCCTTATTAAGTCGCTTTGGATAAAAGCGTCTGTTAAATGCCCTAAACGTAAAATGTAAATGCAAGGCTTTCGCTGCGCAAAGTCAGTCAGTTAGTTTGTTAGAATGCAATGCATATCAGACAATCAGTTACATTTCTGTCCAATTGTGGAATTCATATTTGAGATTCAATTCAATTATATTTGTATAGCCCTTCAACACAGGTAAAGTCTCAAAGGGCTTAACAGGCCATATAGTTATGACCCAAACCCCCATGACCATAGCAAGAAAAATACTCCCTTTATAAAATGTATTGTCCTGTCAAAAGCCAAAAATTTGCAGTTCACCTTCTTCTTCTACTGTCTGCAAAAAGGCTTGACACAACCCACGCTTGGAGACTACTCCCACGTGGTGAAAGGGCGCGTGGTGGCGCTCAGGGAGGGTTGAATGAACCGAAGGTACAGTCACCCTGCGTGCTCTCTCACCTTGTTGTTCTTGTTGGAGAGGTTGATCCTAAGCATGCCCATGCCTTGAAGAACAAACTTCATGGAGGTCAGAAGGTTGTCCAGAATGGCTGGCTGGAGAGAACGAGACAACACCGGTCCGTTATCCCTCACCAACGCACTGACGGCCCCGGTTGCTACGTTTCTAAGTCCTGATGGATCTGTTTATTTACGGCACACTGCGATAATGAAACGACGTCCGCAGAAGCTTCCAGACAACCTGTTATAGCAGTAAGTAACTCTTTATGGAGCCCGGGATATTTACCAATCGGTGATGGGCCCAACACAAAACTAAATGAGGCTATAATGTGTATAAATAATAAGCAGCAACTTTTCTCTTTTATCATGATGATACTATTATTGCGATAAGAGAAAAGTTCCTGTACAGAGGGCATTGTTACAACTGAATGTGTCAATAACCATCATCGCCCTAGATAAATGTTAACATTAGGTTTCATTATACGCGTTTCGATGAATTCTATAGAATGTCAGCTGCATTTTAAAATTAGCGCATGGGTACTTAGTTATCATGGTTCTATAGCAGACCTCGAGAATAACAAAGCATCAAACCAGTCAGATAAAGTGGAAATTTGCTACATAATCCACCATCAACGACTCACTTTAGGAAGGGATACTGAGGAAAGCTACCTTGAAACTAATGAGCTCCTGTTTGGTGAAGCCACAGCTGTGGATGAGTTTCATCTGTTTGACGAGCGTACTTTTTCCGCTTTCAGCAGGACCTGCAAGAAGAACATTTGACTACTCCAGCAGTACGCTGGAGGAAAATTAAATAATGATCTTTGCTGCCTGCCAACACTCACCGAGCAGGAGGATTTTGACTACATTGGTCTCCCGTTTGGCCTGTTCATCACTAAGATCTTGCTCTATTTTAGAGCTGTGGCCTCGAGCCTTCTTGTCTTCCTCAGAGACAACCTGATGAAGGCACAGTCCCATGCAAATCTGCAGAACGAGGGGATTTTACTTTGACTAGAGTGGTTTTGACGGTAAACTGATCGACATTTCATAACAAAGCAGCAATATCAATGAAGTAAGCAATCGAAACACTTTGAGGCCTCACTCAAAGCACAAGGGGGGGGGGTATAACTTGCAACGCATAACATGAACCAAGGACTGCTACCTGCAGCGGACCGGGCAGCATTTGGAGGCAGCAAAACATGATATCACTTTTTTTTTTTAGCACGGTTCGTAGTGCCCTCAAAACCCCTGAGAAATCCGCGGAGAATTCTTTTGACAACGATGGAAACGAGCAGACGAAGTGACGCCCAGGAACGGAATCGAGGAGACTGAATTGGCTGATTGAGAGCACGTGGGCACAAACAGGCCTTTTGGCGATTCACGAACGCAATTAGCGGCGCGCGCAGCTCATTAGGTTTCACTGTAATTTAACTACGTTATCATTTTATACACTTAGTCATTTTAATATTTGTAAGTCATACCAGTACTTTATATTCTCCCTTGTGCCCCGGCCCCTGCCGTGGTCGTATATGAGAACTAACCCATAAGGGCAGACCAGTCGGTAGGCCTATATGGATATGGAAGCCTCCGCCCCATCCATGGTGGCTTCCGTCCTTCGGAGGAGACAGAAAACCGAGGTCCTGACTCACTGAGGTCATAAAAGATCCCGGGGGACTTATTGCAAAGAGTAGGGGTTGCCCCGGTGTCCTGGCCCAACCAGGCTCATTAAATCTGGCCCCCTAATCATCCTTCTGTATGGCTGACTTATTAATTCCCTCACTCTCCACCACAAACTGGTGTGTGGTGAGCGTTCTGGCGCAGATTGGCTGCCGTGCATCACCCAAGTGGGTGCTACACACTGGTGGTGGTTAGTGAGGTCCCCACTTCACTGTAAAGCGTCTTTGATTGTCTAGAAACGCGCTATATAAATTCAATCTATTATTATTAATATTATTATTATTATTATTCTACCTCTGCCGCTCCCTAGTGGTGAGGCAGCAGAGGAACAAGAGAGAATGACAGCATATTTGCATAATGTGTTCAATTATCCCATCTTGGACTATTTTGTGTTCTGCGTAGCCTGTTTTCAATCTTGTGTACGCCTTCCTTATTATATAATTGTCGTAAACCAATCAATTAGGCCTATATGCTTCATGTTGGCACACAGGAGAATTATTTCTTCGAAATCTTTATGAAATCATTATTTGAAAAGTGACCTGACATTGTCTTCCACAATGCTTACCTTCATTATGAGTTGAATATATATATGTATATCTATGACCAAACACATTTTCAACGTTCATAGACATGATGACAAACACTGTTTAGTTTAGATTAAGTGTGTGTTATTATTGTTGTCGTAATATACTGTAGGTCATCTTCAACATTGTGTACAGTATTTGTCATTGAGCATTTCTCCATAACATACATAGTATAGCCTACAATGAGTACATTCCAACTTGAAATACAGTACATACACTTTGAAACAATCAAAACAATTCAACCAAAGTTAAAGAAAAGGTGGTCAGCAAAATATACACCTTTTAAAAAATATAATATTTCATCCTTTTTGACTTAATTAACTTCTTCCGAACTTGAAAATGACAAGTCTAGATGATGTGTTAAGTCAACAACACAATCATTTGTAACATACTATACTAGACATATTATGTTAAAAGCATTCTGTTAAAACGTAAGTGATAAATACTAGTGTAATCACAGTACAAGGAGTGTTTTTCTTTTCAAATAAAAATAAAGAATGAATTGCACTCAAAAGGCCGGTCGTGCACGTCTCGTGTGCGTTTGCGTAGTTAAAAACAAAACTGCTCTATGTAGAAAATAGAAAAGTCCAGTTCTGAGCAGTTTACAGTCAGTGCATTCTGGAGCTATGTACATGAGGTCCCATGAAGTGGCCCATCAAATAGGTTCTACACTTGCCCGACGAGGCTGTCACTCAAAACTATTCTGCCCATAACGAAGACCAACAGCAAACAAGGATTTTATATAATTGTAGTAGACTTTTGGAACCCCCTACATTTCGTTTTTTTTAGATACCCTTTAAGATGCGTTCACGTCAAAACCAAAGTGAATAATTAAAAATCCTACTCGCGTTAAACCGTATAGGGCTACTTCTCTCGCATGATTGATTCAGCATCAAGCGAAATTCACAACAAAGTTCAAATAGTTAAACTTAAGCAAACATGCGAATGAGGCGAATTTGCGTCGTTCGCAGTGCAACATTTGAGCCATCGGGCAGGAATTTTGCATCTATTTGCGTCTTTGCATTGACTTTGTTTGTACACGCGCCATGCCAAACATTCACTTCGGTTTTGTTGTGAACGCCCAGTTGGAGCCTTTACGTCAGAGTAGTTTGATGCAGTGCTCATCTACAGGCCAGTCAGTCGAGCAGCAACGGACCCTTAAAACACACAGAGTTGTCTTTTCATTAGTCCATAATAAACGATTCCGACCTTTGACCCCTTTCTCCGCATACAAAATGCCCGTTGACTGAATCATAATGTTTGAAAGGCAAAACTTGATGAAAAAACACAACTAAAAACAATATGTAAAATATAGACTCTTTTAGACAGATTCATTCTATGATTAGGCTTGACTTGTTAAATCAAATAAGTACATTGTTACATAATGCATGAATGGGTTGATAGGTTAAATGACAGACTTGAATGACATGTAATTGCATATGTAGTAGCAGGTATTAAGACATACAATAGTACCCCACCCTAACAGGAATGTGTTTGTTGAGGGGGGGATGAATCTATGTTTAATATTTATTTTTTTTGCGTTTAAGTTTTTTCTTGGGGGGGCGGGGGCGGGGGGTGGGGCGGGGCTGTTGAATTAAGACACACCTCTTTTTCTCCAAAGGAGTTTTAAAAGTATGCAATTAAAATGCAATGGATTTGCCAGGTTCTCTCTACACACGAACACACACATGATATATATATTCATACCATGTATATATAAATATGTGTTTTATATATATATATGTATATATGCATATAGTGTGTGTGTGTGTGTGTGTGTGTGTGTGTGTGTGTGTGTGTGTGTGTGTGTGTGTGTGTGTGTGTGTGTGTGTGTGGTGTGCGTGTGTGTGTGTGTGTTTTAAGGGGTCCTACAACACTGCCAGAGGTCTTTCTTTAGTCTTCTCCTCCTCATGTCTCTTCAGTGCCTGGATCATGGCGATCTCTTTGGCCTCCTTCTTCTGGTTCCTAGCTTCAAATAGCAACCTTGGGGGGGGGGGGGGGGGGGGGGGGGGGGGGGGGGGGGGGGCTGGGGACAAGAGGTGGTTAAGACCACACATCTAAGCGGGGGTCTCGTCAATTTTTCTCTCATTGTTTATTTTGAGAGTTTGATCTTCAATAACTATACAATAGTGATTTATATTTTTGGATCTTGTATTTCTGCCAACACTAATTCCTTGCATGTGTAAACATATAAAACTAAACTAATGCATGCAATACGTCTCTCCTATGGTTCGGATTTCCGGAAGAGAAACTACTTAGCTATTAGCTACAGAGTCCACCTCGACACTGCATAGCCACCCTCCCCCTTCTGGCCACCATTGTACACTGTATTGTACACTGTATTGTACACTGTATTGTATTGTATTGTATTGTATTGTATTGTATTGTATTGTAGTACTTAACTGTGTAGCTGCTATCATGGCTGTAACACGGGGAATTGGTTAGCCTAGCGACTGTTGTACTTGCACTTGGTTCTATGAACATCCTTTCTGTACCGACAGCGATATATTGATGCACTTCTTATGACAAATGTACTTATTGCAAGTCGCTTTAGATAAAAGCTAAATGCCCTAAATGTAAATGTAAATGTAAAGCTACTACAATAGCTACTTCGGTTGCCTCAATCAATACCGATACCTTCAATCAATACGTTTCTGAAGTGACCCATTAGGCTGACCACAGCTCCACCTGGCCTAGTGTCCCCTTCCCGCCGCTACGTGCTGTCCTACTGGTCTCCCGTCTGTCCGCCCACCTGTTTTTGATTATCCTCTGCACTATTGCGTCCGTGGTGAGGCTGCTCCCGCTGTCGACCGTCCTCCAGATGCCTTTCCTCCTGGGCTCCTGCACAAGCAGAGAACACACCGAGGGGTTAGCCTTCTGCTCCGTCGACCCCCCTGGCCGCCTCCACGCAAAAATGAATCAGGAACACGTGACGGAATAAAGGAATATCTTTCTATATCGGCGGCGGCCTGAGTAAAGGCTCAGTTATGGTTTCGCGTCGACGCAACGCAAGGGGGTTTACGGACCCGTTACGTCCTTGCGGACCCTCCCTGCGTCCACCGCAAGGGCCTGACGTGCGCCCCCCAAACATGTCACTTGCGTCGGTTGGACGCAGCAGCGAGGGCTGTGATTGGCCCTCCCACTAACACCCGAAGCAGAACCAAAACCGGTCAACGTCTGCGTCGAGGCGTCTGCGTGGTCATCGCGTTGCGTCGATGTGGGACCCTAACTGAGCCTTAAGCGGGGGTCTTACGGCGTAAGGGTCCGTCCCATCGGTGCAGGGGTAGATGTTTGTTTTGCCGTGACAGACGAGGTCCACCTGGGAAGACAAAGGAGCGAGGGTTGTTGGTGGTGTTCTGCACGTGTTTTCCTCTGGGCGGAGTTTCGTTTTTTGTTCCGTTACATACATGTATTTGTTATTCGATTTACCTTGAAATGATCTAGCAGATCTTTCGTGACCTCAAACGGGGCTCCGATCACCACTTCTGAAACGTACTGCGTGAGGAGCGGAACAAACACAGGCCAACGCGTTAGGGACTGGAACCATTTTTCCAAACCGTCCAAATCTTCTCGTAGATTGCAGAAGAGTGCAGCACTCACCCGACAGGCCAGCACGCTGAGCGTTCTCTCGTGGATATTCATGATGGGGTAGTTCTTCCCTTTGTAGCGGTTTACCTCCTGAAAGAAAACACATTTGTTTTTTAAGTGCATCTACCTAACCTCACTGTAACCATCATCAGACTCAGGGAGTGTTTCAGTCAAAGCTCTGAGTGAAGCGGTGGAGCTCACCTGGTCAAAGTGCAGCCCCACGATGATGTACGGTCGCTCCGCCAGCCCGTGCACGGCCTCCAGGAAGTCCACGTGCCCGATGTCTGGGAGCAGCCGGGGGTCAAGGGTCACAGCTCGCATCCAGAGCTCGACTCAGACGATGTCGTCACCCTCACACACACACACTTAACCGAACCCTGAGTAGCTACTTAACAATTTAGCTTGGAGGGGAAACTAACTCACATTTAACCTTATATAAAGGGAAGAACAACAACAACCCAAATTCATTATAGACTATAGAGAGAGAGAGAGAGAGAGAGAGAGAGAGAGAGAGAGAGAGAGAGAGAGAGAGAGAGAGAGAGAGAGAGAGAGAGAGAGAGAGAGAGAGAGAGAGAGAGAGAGAGAGAGAGAGAGAGAGAGAGAGAGAGAGAGAGAGAGAGAGAGAGAGAGAGAGAATGAATCAATGAGGTCACAAGTCAGAGAGCCAGTGGGATTTCAACAATTGAAACAAAACTCTTGTTTTCATTTCATTTAGTTTGGTTCATCGCCATAGTAACTAATCCTTCAGATGCCAAAGATCAAACCGGTGGGGCGTATCTATAGGTGGAGCCTATCTGTCACTGGTTGCCAGGATACGGAAAAGGTCAAAGGCCCCCGCCACGTAGATGATGGTGTCTCCGTTCTGAGGCTCCTGGCCCGAGGCGAACTGGATGATCTTCTGGGACGTCTGCAGGAACTGGGACACGCCCGTCCACGGACTGTGGCCCTTCTGTGAACACACACAACCACCGTGCCGGAGAGAGGGGAGAGGCATGAGCACTGAGGGACAACTCGGAGAACGGCACGCTAGCACCACCCGGTGGCCAGAGAACGGTACTACTGTGATGTGATCACAAATGTCCACCCAGGGACATTTGTTCAATCTGTGTTCACATTAAGTGTAATTCAGGATCCCAGTGGGTTTCAGTGGCATAATAAACCACACTGATAACATCGAAAAGTGATGCTCAATATTAACAATAAAAAACAGACATGCGATACAAATGCAAGCAGCTTGTCACTGTATAAGCTGTGAATAAATAAAAGAGTTGTTATACAGTTGTCTGACTGGCCAGACCTTCGGCTTTGAGATGAAGTAGGCCAACAGTATTGGACTTTGTTTCCTAATGCTTGCCATTGAGTCCTTGAATAGCTTTGGCAACCAAGTAACCAAGCTGTGATGATAAAGACCCAGTACTCACTCTGGAGTTGGTATGGAGTTTGTTTTTAAAAGTAAAATATAAGGGTCATGTCAATACATTTAAATAGCTATAGTTAAAGCAACACTAATAGTAACAACAACTAAAACAAAAACAATAATAATACTTAGAATTCATTTTGGAATATTTAAAGGAAAAATGACACAAACCTTTCCAAAGTTATCTGTGTGCTGCTGGTAGTTGGAGCTGTCCTGTGGAAGAGAGGGCAGAGTGTGAGACAGCAGAGTGTGAGACAGGGGAGAGTGAGACAGCAGAGTGTGAGACAGCAGAGTGGAAGAGAGGGCAGAGTGTGAGACAGCAGAGAGTGAGACAGCAGAGTGTGAGACAGGGCCTCTGTCTCATCCTGCATCAGGACAGGGGAGGACTGCACACACACACACACACACACACACACACACACACACACACACACACACACACACACACACACACACACACACACACACACACACACACACACACACACACACACACACACACAAACACACACACACACACACACACACACACACACACACACAGGGAGAGAGGCAGACAAAGACAGATCGAGAGACTGAGACTGAAACTGAGAGACAGAGAGATAAAGAGAGACTCACTATGTTCCTGTGATGGGCTTTGGTCATGAGCAGCATCCTGCCAACCAGATCTGTGGTCGAGACTCCCTGAGTCCTCTTGCACTCCCTGCCAACGACACAGTGACATCACGACACGTGACATCACGACACAGTGACATCACCGGCCTCTTGTCTCCCAATACGTCCCAACAGGGTGAATGTGATCGGAGGCACCCACCTGTATCTCCCCGACTTCTTCACCTCCTCATACGTGTCCTTCCCGTCCACTGTCAGCGTTATATCATCTGCACACAACCACAACAACAGCAACAGGGTTACAGGTAAGTGGGCCTGTTTCAACAGTAGGGATAGACAGAGAGACTGGATCATTCACGCTATTCTCTAATATCTGGCTGCTTGGTGGCCACCATACAGCAATCATAAATAGTGTGATGCTTCAAAATGTAAAGTTTAAGTAATGCCTGTTAGTATTTGTCTGTGTATGTGTCTAAGTGTGTGTGAGAGCATGTTGGTGTGTGTGTGGGCGTGCGTGCGTGCGTGCGTGCGTGCGTGCGTTCGTGCGTGCGTGTGTCTGTGTGTGCGTATGTGTACGTATGCGCGTGCGTGTGCGTGTGCACCGTGCGGTACCTCCGTGCACGCAGAAGTCGCAGGTGTGCTGGTCCAGGGTGTCCAGGGTGGTGACGTAGGGCGCCCCCTCCACCACCTCGTCCACCCACTTGATGGCGCGCACCATCTTGTAGCGCTCGTCCTGCGTGAACACCGGGGGGCCCTTGTGCTTCGCTATCTCCGCTGGCAACGGCAAAAACAAACGGAGGGAGGGACAAACACCGGCGATGAGACGTGGGTATGTACGATGCAGTGAGATGGTTTGGATGGGACGGGGTTCACCAGGGACGGGGTTCACCAGGGGCGGCCACAGCTCAGGAGGCAGAGCGGGTCGACTGGTGACCGCGAGGTTGCTAGTTCAATCCCCGGCTCGTCCTATAGCTGAGTGTCGAGGTGTCCCCGGGCGAGGCACCTCACCCTGACTGCTCCCGACGAGCTGGCAGTCGCCTTGCATCGCTGACTCTGCAGTCGGTGTGTGAATGTATGGGTGAATGTCAGGCATTATTGTGAAAGCGCTTTATTAATGCAGTCTATTCACCCTTTACCATTCTGCAAGTTGTACGATGCTGCTTGAGACACCCGGGAACGAACCGGGACAACCGCGATGGGGTGGTTCTATGCTCTGATCTGGAGTGGAGGGGGGGGGGGGGGTCCTTACCGTCTGTGTGAACTCCAACGATGAGGTGATCTCCCATGGCCTTGGCCTGACGGAGTTGGTTGGAGTGGCCGTAATGCACCATATCGTAGCTGGAGCAGAAGACAAAAGAATAGATGAAAATCAATTACGAATACATTTACAAGGGGAAGAATATGTGTGGTAATAAGACATCTCTTTATCAGTCCCAGAACCGTGTTATCGGATTAGGCTCCAGAGACAGCTAGCTGCACTAAAATAACCGTAACATTGGATGGAGCCATTGATAAAAAAAGATTACAATTTATATTGCATGTAGTGTCCACCAGATAGTGTAGCAAAACTTCTAAAGATAATCGGATGATCATAAATAGGAATAAAACATGCAACAAAGCGATCTAGTGCAGTACATTGCTAGAGGCAATATGGCCATAGGCCTCTGCCTCAATACCTTTTGACACAAGCACTCACAAAAAGCAGGGCAAGAAAGGCTGGAACGTGGAATCAGATACTATAACCAACACCACAAAAATCATCCATCGAAGGGCAGTTGTGACAATAGAGGACCTCATTCGAAACCCGATTCCCCCTGCAGCCGACCGTTGTGTGTTTTGTAAATGAAGGACAAAGCGTCCTGGAGCCTGGCTTTGAGGCGCCCCTACCAACACTGAAGACTCCTAGCATTACTCCATTACAGTCCGGAGGGGTGAACAAACGTAGGGATGGTTGAGAGGGGAGTGTTCAACGACAACTTAACATACATTTTCTTTTATAGTCATCATAACTTATGGCACTCAGTCCTAGTTTAGACTTTTTTTGTGCCCTGACTGGACAGGACTGAACTTCCCCTTAAAAAATTAAAAATTCTCACAAGCATTGTGTGCACTGGGAGTGATTAACTACCCGTCCAATTTCGTTCTCCAAGCAAGGATCACTATGCTGATTGCTGATGTTAAAATATTTATTATTACGATCTGTTAGAAGACACCAAGACAACACCTGAGCTCCTGAGAAGTAGAGCCGGAGAGGCCAGCCGTAGGGAATTACAGAAGTGCACCCTACTAGGTCTTAAGAAGTATACAAGAAGAATAGCATACTAAAACTTTACGTTTACAGTTGCTCGTTAAGCAGACAAATTTATCCAGAGGGACCAAAAGCGCAAAACACGTTGAGTAACCAAGTTTCTAAAAATAACAACTGGACTTTTGTACTTCTAATCATTCTGAACAATAAATAAAGAACAAGAGTGCAAGCGCAACCCAAAATGTGATGATGGCACACATTATCATTTCCCAAGTACACATTTATAATGGCTCCGCCGTTGCCCTGTGACCACCACATCAGCAGATACAGGGGTCGGACCTTACTCCGCCCTGCTCGGATGTTAACTGAAACACTGACCTTTGTCCTGGTGACGGCAAACTCCAGTCACCAGAAGAGATTAACACCTCACAAAACAACAGAGAGCTGTAATTTGGGCTGCGAAAATCATTTCAGCTCTCAAGCACCTCACCGAATTTTGGTGTAAGTACATGATAGTCCTGCAAAACAAATAAATCCCTGTTCCACATTAAACCCTTTCAACGCATCACCTGTTCCCCTGGCTGAGGGACTGGGGAATACACACACGTAGTACACAGTACTATAGCTCTCTAATTCTGGATGGCTGGAAACCGCTTTATAAAAGCGAGTCACCTGCGTGAAGGACTGGAGCAGAGGACACGCTCTACTTCCTGGGACAAATAACCACGGCGTGTATGTACCGCTGACTTCGCTCTGATGATTTCACCGGGGGGGGGGGAGGGCCTTGTGTTGTTGTAAACAACGTGTCCCGTGATGGCCCGTGTCGTGGCAATTTCTCCATTAGATATTGCGTCTGAGACAGATGAGATATTTAGATGCAAAAAAAGCACACAATACTTGTAGGCAATTGCTGGTCACATATATTTGTAATAAAAGTACTAACAAAGATACATCTCAATATATGCATCAACAAACAATAAAAAACAGGCATACAATAATAATAATCTGAGGCCTCAGATGGGAGTTCTCCCTGCGTGTTACTTCATACACTAAAGGTACGCTTAGAGAAAATCCACTGAGTAGCTAAAGTTAGGAGCTTTTATACACTTAGATCGGATCCTTGAGGGCAGTTGGCCCCCAATAAACAAAAAGCCTTAGTTAACCAGATGTTAATCTATTGATTGAAATTTCTTCAGAGGTTAAGAAGGTGGTTGAGGCTGTTCCTTATCACCCTTTGCTTCTCTACGCTCCCCAGGGGGTCAAGTAGAACAGGCCCAAACCAAACTACATACAACACGGAAACGGAATGTGAAACCAGATTACATCACACATTTTAGACGACCCTGAACGTAACATGTAGATTTTCCATCACTTGCAGGCTTTAATTAGCTGCAGGTGTGTGTGTGTGTGTGTGTGTGTGTGTGTGTGTGTGTGTGTGTGTGTGTGTGTGTGTGTGTGTGTGTGTGTGTGTGTGTGTGTGTGTGTGTGTGTGTGTCAGTCAATAACGGTCCAATGACATTCGTTTACAGTGGCCTCTCTTTGCAGCTCAACCCACCGGTTAATATTCCGGCATCCCAAATATTCCTGGACATTCCATCAAACCACCGCAGGGCAGCCTCGGCTACACCGCAGGGATGGAATCTGACCAGAGAAAGCCGCGGTAATCCCCGGTCTCCGCACTCACGCATTCAACGCGGAGACGCATGCGATGTTATTTCTAGAGCGCCTTCCAAAAACAAACCAGGTTTGTACCGAGTTGCTCCGCCGATTATTGGACACGGATAAACATGACACAATAAGGTCCATGCACAAAGGAGGCTGAAATCAATCAAACGGGAGATAAAGTGTGACCCAAATACTTAAAAACATTGCATCAAGGGCCATAGGCAAGCGAGTAAAAAATATGCTTTTGGTCTATTTAAAAAAAAAAAAACACCAACTGACTCAGCAGATTTTCCGGCAGGACGTTGGGACAGCCAGCAGGCCGTGTTCTGGGTCCTGTGGGTTGTGCTGTTGTTGTAAGGGGAGACGAGGCCCCAGAGATCACTGGATCAGTACCACGCAGGGCTTTAGAGGTAAGGAGCAGAATTTTAAAACGCTGTTCTGTAGAAAGGCAGCGAATGTGTATTGCTGCAGGGATCGCAGTGGTGGGTCTCTCTGTTGAGTTCTGGTTAACAGGCTAGGCTGGCGACAACGTTTGAAATTGTAATGGGTCTGAGACATACCAACGTGGATTGCAGTTGTAGATTCTGGATGAAATAAAAGGCATGGATGATTTTTTTCCAGGTCCAGATTAGTTGGGAAGTGACAGGTTTTTGCAATGGTGGTGAGTTGTTGGATTTGACAAAACTTGAATTGGCAGATGCTTCTGAGTGATCTGAAGTAGCTGGATGGGCCAAATGTCTGTTTGGTTTTTGTTTAGCTGAAGGAAATGTTGTGCCATCCGGGATCTTTTCTTTTATGCAGTAAAGCATATTCCTCGCTCCTTTTAATGATTGGGAATTATTTCCAAAAGTGAAACACTGCTTTTTTTTCCAAAGAGTGCCGAAATGACAATGAAAATCGTGATCTTGCTAACTCAACCGTTTATTTCTGTCCTATATCATCGGCACTTAGCGGCATCTGGAGGAAGCTCCACCCTGAATGTGGAATTGCGGGCAATTAAGTTTGACTCAATAGGGCATAATAGCAGATGGCAATATGTTTGTGACATGACTATGCAATGACTAGGCTTAGAACTGACTTCCGCCCAGCCTCGTCAACCGACCAACCCTCCAACAGGCTCTGAAGTAGGGGTGGGCGACACTGCAAAATGTGGTTTCTCTCCGATACCAAGTAATGCCATGTCATTGGTGCTCCACTGCCAGGCAGGAGGCCTCCCTGGGTGTGCGTGGAGACGGCTGGTTTAACCTGTGCACACTGATTACTTAATGGGCAACAGGTGTGCAGCCTCACCCAGCGTCCAATCAGACTCGGCCAGGTAAGGCTGCTTGAACCAGCCATCATCCACACACTTATTTACCTGGTACACAAGGACATGCAAAATACGATGGTGCCTGATAAAGGACCGGCACATCAACTTTGGACGACAGAAAGTGACCACTCCTGTTTTTTACATATGTTCAGTGAATCAGAAACTCAACATAAAAACGATCAACCTTTCTCTCTTCGAGAGGAGCTTCTCAAAATGTAAACCACAGTCAATAATTATAACATCTCTGTTATATCAACATGTTGACATGTCTGTCAACAAGAATGGAGACATGTTACAATGTCCCCCCCTGAACCCCATTTCTGAAGGAGAACCGTAGCATTAATATTTTGGGATGGATTCGCCCACCCCTACTCTGAAGCCCTATAATATAGGCCTACCACTGTTTCAATGTGACCTGATGACTAACACATGCTTCCCTGTGCTGTTCAGTGGTTTAACAACTGCAATACTCTTGCACACTCATTTAGTGCACTCGTACACTCGAGGGCAGACTTCTCCCCGTTGTTTACTGGAAAATCCTTTGTGGCAGTCATCGCTTGTATATTTATCGTTAATATCAGGAGAGAACAGAAAACCCAACTATGTATCCTGCTATCGAAATGAATGCTTCCAAATGTGAAATAAAAACATTTATTAGTTATTAGTTATTTACGTCATATCGGTGTGTGAATGTATGGGTCGAAGATCGATCATATGATCGAAGATAGGGGCCACAGTTATAACTCCACATTGATCGAGGAGGCTCCTCGAGTCAGGATATCAGCGCGTAACGGTGAATAAACCGATAGGGTGCTCACTTGTTGACTTGCCACTTATACCCCCCCCCCCCCCCCTCCCCGCTGCCCAGATGACCGACAGGCGTGCGTTCATCTGGAGGTGAGCGCTGGAACCACTGTGCGTTCCCACTCGACGCGTGATTCCGCATTCCAGAGCCGCTACGTGGGATGCCAGCAGATAGTAACGGTGTCTACTACGCCTGTCCTGATAGGCTCCCCATACGATACACAACATTTGCCATCTGTTGTTGTTCTTAGCACATATAGCAATGATCTCAACGCAAAGCATTGAGCCCATATGTAGAATACAGCAGCCAGTGTTGCAGACCCGTTATGTGCACGATAATTATCCTGCAGGCACCCAAGCAGAATGATCTCCTTAAGATCTAGAGGAGGCCTGGTCGCCCTGCTGTCGCTGTTAGGACGACACGACTAGACAAACAAGCCGACAGCTCAATGCAATGCTATGGAAACCAAACCACAATATCGATACGGAATCCTCACGGCGTGCAAGAGAGGAACAGGCCTCGTATCGTGTCGTTTCGTGCACTCACCATCCATCGCACCACACCCGGATGCTACGCCTTCTCTTCTCCGGACTGCAAAGGGTAGCGTTTGGGGTAGCGGTGCCTGCCCCGTCTTTCCCTACGTCTTTCCCGGCGGCTGCTGCTGCTTCTGCTGCTGGTGTGTTCACTAGGTGGTGTCCGTTCTTGATCATTGTATGGACACAATCAAAAAAAGGCAAGTAAGCTGGTAAGACGTTCTGTCAAGGCAACGGTAGAGTATGTACAACGAGGATAACGCTTTAAAAAAAAAAAGAAGGAAATGTTTATGTATCCTATATATATATGTGTACATATAAATATATATATATACATATATATATTTATATTGTCAGGTGCCGGACCCTCTGAGCTGGGCGCTGACAGTATAGTGACACACACACACCGCAGCGGTATCACGGGCGACCGTCACGCCCCCGAGAGGAGACGTCAGCGCGTCGGGTCGTACGATGATAGCGAGGGCTGTGCGGACATGCTGTTACATAATAGCAGTATTTTCCACTGTCAGGTGACCCAGTCTGGTAACTCATACATAGCGACAGTGTGTTGTACTGTATTGAAGTTGTACGGTCCGATCTTCACCGACGTGCTTTTAAAAAGCTTATTAATGTGATGACAAAATGGCATATGACAATATAACATGTACTTCGCTGATCAATTATAGGCCTGCATCCAATAACCCTGAGTGAGTGAAAATGAATAATATGTGTAGTGTATGATTTGTTTACACAACATTGACATTACATTTACAATGTAATGTATCCTAGACACGAAGCGAAGGCTTGGAGATTTGGTTTAAGATGTGGCGACATCTAGTGGAGGAGTTTGGTACAATACATTATTTTCAGAAACGTTAAGTCTTTACACCGTCAGGCCAGCAGAGGGAGCTATTGACTCGTGGAAGAAAACAGTCATGCGTACACATCACATCACATCGTTTCCAATATCTGGACAGTAACGTAGGCTTCATAACGGGATGAATACGACTTCCTGCTTCTAATGAGGGTGTTGCGTGGACTACTGTAAATAGTTGCCCATTGGTCTATTCTCTATGCAGGTCTATACCTGATTATATAAGGCATTCAGCTCCTTCACTTGCACAGCAGCGGTGGCAAATGTGGAGCAGAGAGTGTGTTGTCCTATATTACAGCAGAATGTGGTATCAGCATAGTGGATCACCGTGACGACCATTTGGCAAGAGAGCCTTCATGGTTCAAACGCAAGCCCTGGCAACCTTTAATTGTAGCGCGGTCGGCGAAGTGGGCCAGGCACCTGCTGCAGAAGAGGGTAGCAATGAAGAATGCTGTCCTAGATTGCCTACTTACTCCACCAAATTAATCAACTCTTCAGAGAGCCCACCAGTCGTCTTCGGCAGGTAACGGAGGAGGGGGAGGCGTTTCAGTCACAGGTCACATGGGTCGGGGTTGGAACTTAAACGTGAGGGAGAATCCACTGGCCCAAACGAGCGCGCGCGCGTGTGTGTGTGTGTGTGTGTGTGTGTGTGTGTGTGTGTGCGCGCACACCATGTAAACTATAGAGTAGCGAGATGGAGTTTGTCTCGCACCATCTGTCTCTTTGTCTCTGCGCGGTCCCCGGTGAGATGCGGATTTGGAATGTGTGTGTGTGTGTGTGTGTGTGTGTGTTGGACCCGAAGCGCTCCTGAGGTGGTTGATGTTTGATGAGGTGCGCTGAGACACAGGGGTCTCTGAGGGCCCATCAGGGGGGAGAGGCGGTAGGGGGGGGGGGGGGGGAGAGGACCAACTCACTACTCTTCTTAATCTAGGACAGGCACACCTAGACATCCTTCATGACTCCAATGTTTTACTCGTGTCGGGCCAAAAAAAAAAAAAAGATGTCCACCGAGGTTAGCGAAAGTGGGTCGCCCAACGGCTTTTTTTGGATCACAGAAAAAGAAATTGTGCCATCGAAATGATTGCGGTCTCCTAAAAAAAAGAAAGAAAAAGCACCATGGATGGTAAAAGAAAAAAAAGAAGGTTTCTCGTCGGGATATTTTTACGTGTATCGAACTGGGTCAATGACGTCACAGGACACGACAAACATCAGGCCTTGAAAGACAGCGGATTCCTTTTCAAAGTATTTTTATTGGTCTTATAGAAAATAAAGTAAACTGTATCAACAAACATACAATATATACATCAATAACTTAGACACCTCAGAATCACGGCCAAACCCACAGTTGTCACTGTATATATGAAGACATAGTACTTATCTACAGATTGCAAAAAGTACAATAATTTAATTTATAAATACTTACAATTAACTATCGTCTGTTTTCATACAAAGTACTGCAATATTTTATTACAACGGATACAGAAAAATAACCAACATTGTACAACTCTCTTTATAGTCAGATTTTCACTTTTTAACACAGACGGAGTGAGAGAAACCTGCACAATCAACTGGTTACAAAGCTAAACTCAATGATGGGAAGCAGTCCGGTCAACTGCCACAGAGGTGATGCTAAGGAAGCAATCCTGTCCCATTCCATCACTTGTGAAAAGAAACAAGCAAGGGAGGCAAAAACATGACCAATAACACCATTTTAAAATCTGTATTCAACACACGATGAAACAAGAATCTCATTGATGGCGTTTGAATGAAGGAAAGAGCATTAAATGACTGGTGTTGTGCCCAAAAAAATCAAGCACAGAAAAAAACACACACTTGTAAGAAAAATAGCACAGAAAGTGGCCCTTGTGTTTTGAATAGAAAAATTAAACAAACTGATTTTCTGTCTGCTGAGTGACATTAACACGAGAATTCAAAATCAAACGCACAGGCAAAAACAGCTCTAATGATGAAGAAATGACCTATAGGAGCTACACACAAAATATAAACCATATATATAGTGTGAGTACTGGGGTACGATTTGGACATCAAATAACTGCACCTTGAATCCTGTCGGACGAGAGAAAAGCGTTTCCCTCACTTTTTCCGTAGTTCCTCTTTTTAAAAAGTTTCTAAAACTTCCGCCACTACGAACGAGAACATTGCGTGGGACGTGGGATAAAAGAACGCACGCTTTCACTAGAAAATTACAAAACACACTGCAGCGATAATAAAGAACAGACTATGGTCACTTTGACGATATAGATTACCCTTACACCTACTCACACCTTCCCACCAAGTTGCATATTAAGGGTCACTTTTTTTTCTCCCCACCCACCCCCACAATAGTCATCATAACCTACTGTAGCTACATACTATACACCTGTGTGTGTGTGTGTGTGTGTGTGTGTGTGTGTGTGTGTGTGTGTGTGTGTGTGTGTGTGTGTGTGTGTGTGTGTGTGTGTGTGTGTGTGTGTGTGTGTGTGTGTGTGTGTGTGTGTGTGTGAAAGAAAGCGATACATCTTCTCAGGAATATTGGTCGCTGTGTCTGTCCAAAGACACCTGAAAAGACATCACAGAAAACACTCACTCCACAAGACTCACGCCACAGCAATAACTACGCCAACATCAACACTGGGCCCCCGGCTATTGGTCGTACACATGAAGTTTCCACAGTTAACCAGTCAAAACGGAAAGAGCTAAGCTTGATTATTCTGGACAAAGCGAGGATCCTCACACACACACACACACACACACACACACACACACACACACACACACACACACACACACACACACACACACACACACACACACACACACACACACACACACACACACACACTTGACTGGCCCTGGCATGGACGGGGTTCTGATTTGGTGCCATTTCGGGAGAAACAAAAGAAGCGCCTGACTGCTGACCGTGAGAACATACAGAAGAGCTCTCTCCTTATGCGATAAAGCACCGCCTCGCCTGGCGTCATCTGGCCGACACTGAGCCGGCCACGGGGATTGGCCGTCGTCACATAACGGCACCGACCCCCGTGATGGCAAACCGGCCCGATTGTGATTTCAGTGTGTCCGAGCGTGGATCGAAGCCCTTTCATGACGCGTCAAAACATAATAATAATAAACGGTGTATGCCAGGAACCGAGCTGCCGTCCCTACCTCGTTGGGCCTCGTTTAGAATCCGTAAATTTGTGTTTGAGTGTTTTTTTTCCTTTTTAGCGTTACCTGTTGCATTATGTCCTGAGCAAAAAAACAAGCAGGAGCATAGGCCTATAGTGCATATGTAGCCCGCCCCCCAGGACCGGGCCGTCCCGTGGTACGGGGGCACCTCTTTCTCTATAGGGGGGCTTCTGTTTAGGGAAATAAACAAACATGCAAACCGAAACCGGAGCACCGAGCCCCCTTCTCACGAGCACACGCTCCCAATGAAGTCTCAGTGCAGCGTGCGTGCGCTCGTTCACGCCCACGCGCGGCCCCCGTCGAGAGGCAGAGGGCGTCCAGACATCTTCGCCAATTAAAGAAAAGCCATTAATAAAACACGAGCACACCTGAATGACAATCTCAGAGCGTCGATCCCCACAGCAGCCTCGCGAGACCACAAAGGGGGTTTCAGTCGGACATGGGACGCCCTCTGCGGGATGCACGTGCAGTGCATACTTCTGATCGGCAAAATACGATAATAAATAAATTGCACTTCTGGGCTGCACGTACCCAAAGAGCCTCTTAGCGGTCGTTTAACTTGTTTTGATGGCTGAATTCAGTCCATTTCAACCCCCAACCCCCCCCCCCCCACCCACCTCTTGCATGTTTTTAGTGCGCTAATCTCTCACAGACAAAATGGTTGGTAACCAACGACTAGGAAGCAGAGGATATCACAGATGCCAATACCGACGCAATAAGACAAATCGACCCTTGTGTACACCACCTAGATTGAGCTGTACAGGTTTAAACAGCGAAGCGTTGACATCTATACAGTGCACGACACCGCCGACTCGCACGCACACAACGCGTCACGGGGGGCCCCTACAGGTCCGGGGGCTCCGCAGGACGCGCCTAGTCACTAGAAGAAAAGCTATCCGACTTCAATAGTAAGCCACTTTTGGTACAATTGCAAAAAAGATATCACAGGTTTTTATGTGGTTTTTTTCCGCGTTTTTTTTCTTTTTTGTATTTCTATAAACAATGTTCGTTAATCTACACTAAAAGGACAAAGCAAAAAACGAAATAACAACAGAACTAGAAAAAGGGAATTTCTACGATGCACACCATAACTATTGTAACAGTAAAGCTAGTGTAAGTGTTATTTTGGAAATATTCCGCTGCCCTGGCAACAATCACAAAAAAACTAAAATGAAAAACATTTTATAAAGCAAAACATTAGAACATCTATTTCTCTATGAGCATAACTTATGTTGGAAAATGTTTTGTGTAGTTTGCTTCCAAAAAAAACATGAGGATATTTTTGTGATAACATTCAGGTATCTCCAATAGTGGACAAGCATCTTGTCATGTTTAATTGGTGTTCTGCTCCGAAACAACACCATTAAAAACGCTCATTTGAAACATTTCCAACCTACCGTTAATATGCAAGACCTCTTTGTATTTTTCAGTGCATACGTATATTATTGCATCTACCTGCCATATTGTCTCCAACAGGTTCATGAAAGTCTGTCATAAAACAGAAACGAATGCCAAAGTTGCAAGCATCTCTTCAGATTCACGGACAACAAACAAAAATCACAAATTTGACAGATACTTTGCTAGTTTTGGGTTAGTCAGGCTGTTCGAGAGACATCTGTAGCATCGTTCATATTTTGAGACAACGATTTCGAGACTCGAGTGGCCGACGTGAGTCAGTGCATCATAACAAGGACAATGTTCTCCGATGTGTAAAAGCACATCCTGCCGTTACGTTTAACAATGGCCCAGATTGGAGCTCAACGCCTCCAGCTGGGCCCAAATCCATTAATAATGGAGTTGATAGATCAATCTAAGTCTTGCAATCCAGAATTAAATTCTGATGTACTAATTCCAAAAAAAGGTATTAAACGTTTTACATCATACATTTATGGAAATGTAAATCCAATTAAAACCCTATTGTAGGACTTATAGCTCATCATATTTCATATAACTTCCAATGTAAGAAGAAGAGATCTCCTACCCCAGGTTTCCTCAATAATTTCAACAGTATTTTTTTCGGAAGAAGCCGTCAGTAGACACTATTACCGACGACAACCTGTTAAAAAGCCATCTTCATGACACCATAACCAACTATAACTAGTTGAACTTCAGTTTAGGCAACCCAACCCAAACAGACCGGTCAACCATTAGCGTACGGCGGCTATGCTACGACCTCGCTACGATGCACTGACTCTTAACACAACTGAGGCCCACCCCTCACTCTCCCTCCCTCTCTCCCTCTCCCCCACCCGCCCCGATACTACGACCTGGCCTCCGCCTTGGACTTGATGATGGTGATGACGCTGGTGGCCCCCACCTTCCCGCTGATGACGGTCGACATGGGGCCCCGGGGCCCCGGCTGCGTCACGGGGCTCCGCGCCACAGTCCTGGCGAAGCTCTGCAGCGCCTCGTACTTGGAGCGCAGCGCCTCCAGCTCGGCGCGCATGCTGGCGTTCTCCGAGGCCAGCTTGTCCACTTCCTGCTGCAGCAGCGCCTTCTGCCTCTCCAGCTCCTCCTTCTGGGTGACGCGCTTCACGCGGCAGGACGCCGCGTAGCCGCGGTTCTTGAGGGTGCGGCGCCGCTGCTTCAGCTGCAGGATCTCCTCCTTGGTGAGGCCGCGGAGGTGCTGGTTCAGCTCCCGCACTGACATGCTCACCAGCTCGTCGTCCGTCAGCGTGGTGCCATTCTCCCCGGGCTCCCGCTTCACCTGCACGGACGGGGGGCGGGGAAGGGACGCGCAAAGTGGCCACGCACGCACGCACGCACGCACGCACGCACACACACACGCGCGTGCAGACACACACACACACATGTACACGGATACACACATGTACACGGACACACACACACACTCAAGTGCAGACACACACACACACATGGACACGGATACACACATGTGCACGGACACACACACACAAGTGCAGATACACACAAGTGCAGATGCGTGCACACACATGTGCACACACAAATGCACGAACACACACACACACAAACACACGCACACACACATGCACAAGTGTGCACACACACACAAACACACACACACACGTGCAGACACACACACACAGTTTAGAATTGAGCATCCTAATGTCGGCCCCTCATGTCTCCACATGGCGGTGTGGGTTCTGTGCAGGGGGGAGAGGAGTGGGTGTGTTCTTTACCTTCAGGGCTTTATTTCCCTTGTTTGCAGTAGTCATGCCCCGAGAGCAGGTTTTAAAAACACTCTGCCGTCTGGTCTGTGGACAACAAAAGGACAAATATTAAAAAGAAAAAAAAAAGAAATTTACCTCAAGACAAGTAGCACACAATACAACAGTAATCTTCTCTTGCTCTACTCCAAATTTTAAGAATCACCGATTTCGGGGAGAGCGAGAGAGTGAGCGAGCGGGAGGGAACGCGAGGCCGTCTGGTAAACTGGGTCAAGGACTCAAGACATCCTTCCAGGTTTGTTGCCAACTGTTGTACGCGCTCCATGGCTGTCGCATGAGGTCAGCGGCCATTACCAGCCCCCCCCCCCCCACCCCATTTATCAGACTCCCCAAAATAGCTCTGGTGGCAGTCTGCCCCCCAGTGCAGCTCAGGTTAGGTTGAGGGGGGGGGGGGATCATGTTACACAGCCCAGTAAGCTTTGAATCGAGGAGAGGCAGGAACCTAAAACGCTGGCTGGCGGGATGCAGAGAAGGGGACCACGGGTGTGACCAGCGAGGCCAACAGCCCTCAGCGACTGAAGCGCTTCCCCAAGATCTCTCTTGGAGAACAACGACGATCCTGTTGCGTTTCCTTCTTACCGCCTTCTTCCTCTTCCCCCCTCCCAGAATGAGCGGCGCTGAGGCACTCTCAGCCGCTCCTACTTCCGGTACTCCTCTGTTGGGGTACCACGCGATCTGAAAGGGTGCCGAAAAGGTGGCGCTACTACAAGCACCGTCCGTTGATTGGTCGACGGAATCGTCACTTCCATGCGACAGGGGGGTAAAAACAAACAAACGCAGTACCCGCGAGGTATTTACAGACAACTTCTCCACCGTGCTTCGTGACATATCCTTATGAGTACACATTAAGGCATTTAGAGAGCATTGATTCGCTCTGGGAGGCAATGAGGCGCCATTGCTTCTTTATGTACAGACGACCTTGTTTGGGACTGAGCCGTTATCAACTATAATTCACGTTTTCTTAACCTCCGCACGGTTTGACCTACTGCACACCAAACAAGAGGCCTATATCATGGCTTTAATCATGAGCGAAACAAACGCTGACAACATGCGTTCTGGCTGAGAGATGGGCCGACAGCTTAGTAGAAAGTGAAGACATACAAAGACGAATAAATGGGGTGCACTGCCTCTTCAAAGTGTATTAACCCCCACACACACACACACACACCGAGGAACTGCTGTGTCAGCTCCACCGGCACGCACCACCGCAGTCCCAACACATTGCCTCGGTAAGCTGAATTACACCGTGTGTGTGTGTGTGTGTGTCTGTGTGTGTCTGTGTGTGTGTGTGTCTGTGTGTCTGTGTGTGTGTGTGTGTGTGTGTGTGAGTAAACGAACGCCTTAGGATCCTCTCAACACCTAAACATAAACAACCCGTTGGCTAGTCACTGAGTAGGTACTTTTCCTCCAGAGGGACCTGCAGTGACCTGAGACGACCGCCATCAGGGGATAGGGCATCCTGCTCGAGGATGCCCACAGGGAGGTCACCGACGTTGGAGGGAATCGAACCGGGGACCCCAGGATGTCAGCTGAGCGGGCCGACCCTACCGCGACTAACAAGTCTGTTGGCAAGTCGGTTCTTTATGACCGCGCGCCGTGATGCGTGACACCAGACCACAGGTGACTCCCCCCCCCCCCCCCTCAACCCCTCCCCCCCTCACCCATCCCGAAGTGCACGGCGACGGCCGAGGACATCACCATGGCAACGTGGAAGGGGGGCTGCAGGTGCGGGTACCGTCACCCCTGGGCCATGCGGGGGCAGAGAGAGGGGCTTGTTAAGAGTGACCCGATTACAACTCCATCGCAGGGGGGGGGGGGGGGGAGATGGGAGGGGAGGCGACACGATGGCTCAGGTTGTGACTTGCATCACTGATGCTGCGGTCCTTCCCAAACAGCCCTCTGGTCTCTCTCTCTCTCTCGCACGCCCCTCCATGCCGAGGGGCGTGCGAGAGAGAGAGAGAGAGAGAGAGAGAGAGAGAGAGAGAGAGAGAGAGAGAGAGAGAGAGAGAGAGAGAGAGAGAGAGAGAGAGAGAGAGAGAGAGAGAGAGAGAGAGAGAGAGAGAGAGAGTCCAGAGACCTGTTTGGACGGCCCAGCCCACAACCAAAACAGCGTCGCCCTTCCTTCTCAGGGCGGATCCTTCGTGTTGGCTTTTCTTCTGTGCTCGATATTTTCATCTCCACGTTTGCCCCCCACCCCCCCCTCCCCCCCTCCCCCCCAGCTATGAATAGCAGGGCTGACCGTAACACCTCGCGTTACCCGGCCGCTGTGGCGGCTGCAGCCGGTGGCCGTGACTCATTTCCACTGTTTCCAGTTTTTCCAGTAAGCATTTGGACCGCAGATTGCAGAGCATAATGGGATAATGGCGCGGGCGATGATGCACTGACACAGGACAAATAGACAGGAAACAACTCTCCGCTAATAGCCACCGGGCAGGGGAGGAGAAAATAGACCAGCCAGAGCCCGCCGCCCGCCAAACACACATGCTCTGTTGGGCCACAGCCGCGGCCGGAGCCAGCCGGCGGCAGACGAGGCCCCGCGTCGTCCACCGTACGGCAGCCTGGTGGGAGACGGGCTGGGGGAGGACGGCTGTGATCCAGGCTGGAGGGGCTGGGAGAGACACAGAGGATCAGCCTGTGGTACGGAGAGTGGAGGGAGGAAGAGGAGGAGGAGGAGGAGGAGGAGGAGGAGAGCAAGGACCCCAACCTTATTCAGCTCCCTTCTGCTCGGCGTGCCAACAGATGACTGCCGTTCATTGACAGGGGATGACAGCACAACACGGGCACACACACACACACACGGGCACACACACACACAGACACACACCCACACACAAACAGCTGCTCCCACTGCCAAGCAGGCATCCGACCTCGTAATCTCTCAGACACACACATACACAGTCGAAGACACACACACATACACAGTCGGAGAAACAAACGCACACACACACACACTGCGATGCAAACACACGGTCGGAGACACACACACACACACACACACACACACACACACAAATAAATGCACTCAGTCGCAGACAGACAGTCAAAGACACACAAACACACGCATGCATGCACCCACGCACAACACACTTTGTCCCCAAAAGCCAACACTGCGACTTCAGCATGAATCTCACTCCAGGTAAACAACACAGCCAGACTGTGGTGTGGACCAGTAGCAGTGCCCAGTAGTCACAGCGGCAGCTATAGGTGGAGAGAGTGCCCTTGCACACTCGACAGGTTCACCCTTGAAATAAAAAATAAATAAATGAACAAACTGCCACACCAGAGGTCAAAGTGTAGCGCTTACTCCTCCCTCGGCGGACAAACACCTTTCCCCCGTTAACAAGCCCTGGTTCTCTGAGTGGGTGGGGGATCCAGGCAGGGTGGGTGAGGAGGGGGGCAGGGCTGAGGCAAGGGGGCACGGAGCCCGCTGATGCGTCTCTGGGAGGCGGGCGGTGGCCTCCCCGTTCCTTTACAATCGGCCACAAAACGCTGACCAATCAGAGTGGAAGGCTGTTAAAGCAGAGACGTCCCGCCCACAGGAAACACTGAGGGGTCGGCCAGGGAACAGGAGAGGGAGGGGGGGGGAAGAGAGAGAGAGAGAGAGAGAGAGAGAGAGAGAGAGAGAGAGAGAGAGAGAGAGAGAGAGAGAGAGAGAGAGAGAGAGAGAGAGAGAGAGAGAGAGAGAGAGAGAGAGAGAGAGAGAGAGAGAGAGAGAGAGAGAGAGAGAGAGAGAGAGAGAGAGAGAGAGAGAGAGAGAGAGAGAGAGAGAGAGAGAGAGAGAGAGAGAACAGCCTTGTGAAAAATGCCCGCTCAACACATTCGGAAGAGCTCGAGAACAGGTTGAAAGAGAAGAAAAACACCTGATCTCAGCATGGGCCGCGAACCAAGGTGCCAATTAGAGCGCCGTGAAGTTGAACTAACGCGACGAGAGCAACGCGGACAACTTTTAAAACGCTCCGAATCCCGGCTCCAAACGCACCATCCCCGATACCACCACCTCTTCCTCCTCCTCCTCCTCCTCCCAAAATCCGGTGGTGGCGTGAATGGTCCGGCCTTGGGCGGGTGTCACATGGCATCGCATGGCCGGGGGCCGATCGGCGGCCAGGGGCCACAGGGGTGGGGGACGCCATTAGCCAGGGGTCTCTTGGTTTGAGGGACCGGAGAGTAACACACCGTGTCCCCTCCGGAATATCTACGTTGTACCGATACCAGCCCTACCACCATCACAACCACCACCACCTCCACCATCTGATGGTGGTGCCCCCACCCCCCATGACTACCAGGACATGGAGGTACGGGGTAAAGGGGTACGAGGAAGGGTAGTGTGTGAGGCGCTCTCCGTCTCACACACTACCCTCTCTCACAGGCTAGGGCCACTTGACAGCGGGGTAACAAGATTAGCAGGAGCACGAGAGCACCCACGCACAAACACACACCCAAACACACACCCAAACACACACACACTACCATTTACATTAAAGCCCCGCCCAATATCTGCTCTGAATGCACAAAACATGTACGGGAGGAGGGGTGGGGGGGTTGGGAAACAGACAGGTGGCACAGGGCTTTACGGCACCACAAAAATAACAACCAAACACACGCACGCACACACACACAAACACAAACACAGTACCATAACTCCACTTCATCTTTTTGCAGGGAAAACACACTTAACTTGTCATTTCCAATTGCAGAGGAGGGCTGCGGCTGGCCGGGCGGTAATGAAGGAATACCGAACCGGGCAGGGGCGGCCAACACTGATGTGAACAGGCACACCGTGAGCACGCCACGATGGCAGGAAGCTCCCCGGCTGAATGCTGAGTACGGCAGGCCCAGAGTCACGTACCGCGGCCATCAGTAATACGAGGGCTGGGATGGATCTCAAGGAGGCGTCAGTGAGGGTATGTTTTCCGGTTACAGCGTTAGATGAAGGGCGAGGGAAATCATTTTAGAAGCATTTTTTGTCTCGTTTGCGTCGATTCTCTTTTGATCCAGATTGCAATCGATAAATCACTGACAAATATATAAATCTGTGATCTTCCTGCGCTCTTGGACTCATTGCGCTTAACCGGACTCTTCCACAAGGCTATAGGCGGACATACCGCTGAAGCTATAGCGCTTGAGCACTAGAGCTTTAGCAATAGCATTTGTTTCGGGGGAGAGGCGTCAGAGGCAGGCCTTAAGGGAGGGATTTTTTCGGTTGGATACTTTCAGAAACTAGCTGACTCTGGCTGGGTTTCCTCAAATTGCCTACCCCAGCTTTAAACCTCAAAAGGATTTAACTCCCGGTTAGTTGGGGAAGCTGCTCATCGTCTCAGGCCCGACACACTGTGCTGTGTACGCATTCTTTCATTGTACGTCTCTTTTGTATTCTCCTCCACTTGAGAATGAAAGGAAGCCGGACGGAACTAGATGTTGTTTAGGGAACAGCGGTGATTCAGATTAGGATGCTTAATCATCAGGATGATAAAGACCAGAGCGACGAGAAGTCAAAAGCATCACCCGCCGTCGCCTTGCCTTCAGAAAGTCTCCCCGTCCTTCCTGTTAACCGTTCTCTACTTTCCCGCCCAAATTGGCCGAGCTGAGGTCCGCCCGACTTCCCATCTGTTCCCCTACTAGACTCTGACGGTTCACTCATGGTCGGGCCCCCGCCGTCTGACCCCCGAGGTCCACCACGCTCCCTTAGTACTCACGGGCCAAGTGGGAAAGAAAATAACATGCAGATATTCAGACCTAATCATCCCTGCACTTCGGTGGAGTCAAGTCCATTATCAGGCACATCACTTGTGGAGGTAGGGCAGGAGGGGGGGAGGGGGGGGGATGCATTTAAAGGCAAATTAAAAGTCTGGTACCTGATGGAACAGGAAGTGGGAATAGTGGAATAGAGGGGGGGGGGGGGGCGTATGTGTGGAGCATGCAATGTGTCGGCGGGGTGTGTGCGCGCGTGTGTGAGAGAGACAGTGAGTGTGCACGCCGGGGAGAAGAGAAGCTATTAACTACTAAGTATTCAGAGCGTGAAATAAGAGTGACAAAAAAGAAGCAGGGGGAAGAGGAAAGGAAAAAGAAAAAAATACACATTCAGCTTTCAACCGCTCAACTTGAGAAGCGATGTTGTGCCTGGATTTCAGCGGCGCTGTCAACGGAGTGAGAAACACAGACAGGCTCCGCTCATGACACGAGTCATAACGCAACGTATTGTCTCAGCTCACAGCTGTTAGACGGGCGAGTCCGATTGGCAGGTGGAAAACTGTTTATAAGATCCGGTAAAGCACGGAAGATTTTGGCTTTATGAGGAAAAAGGGATACATTTCTTGGTCATTAGTTCGACAGCGTGATACATCGCACCGGACATCTAAAAATGCACCCACTTAATGCAGCCTGTAGGCCTACTATGCCTTTTATTTATATCTGCGCCTTAAGGTGCGGCCACACCAGACGCGTATCTCGCGTACTTTTTACGCGAGATACGCGCGTAAAATGTTGCTTGACCATTTTGTGTCAAAAATGGTCACATACGCGCAATACGCGCCATACGCGCATACGTCACTCGCCTAGATGAGTCCAATGTCCATGCAAGTGAACGGAGCGTTCCCTCTTCGTCATAACTATCAAACCAAATGTTATGTTATGTTACTATTTCCACCCAGAATAAAGAAAGTTGTCGGCCGTGGCTGTGTGTGTGTGTGTGTGTCTTGCCCCAGGATGAGGCTCCCCACGGTAAAGGCTCCAACACTTGGGTGTGTGTGTGTGTGTGTGTGTTGCCCCAGGATAAGCTGCGCTGGAGTCCGAGGTAGGAAACCCAAACGCCGCCGTGTTTGGGTGATAGAGTTTAGATCGGGTTAGATTAAATAATCTCGGATATAAATAACAATAATCGGGTTAAATAACTTCACATGGTGTGTCTGGTGTGTTTCCAGCATTCGTAGTGTTGATCAGCAGATATATAGTCCGCCAAGACGTTGAGGTTGCTTAGTAACCAGAGACTCTGTCCATGCAAGTGAACGGAGCGTTCCCTCTTCGTCATAACTATCAAACCAAACATCCTTCACATTCACCGAGCGAACATTATGAAAGTAAAATGCACATTTCTCGCTAGAAATGTTTCCATAAAAGCATTTAATGGCGTAACTATGTTACTATTTCCACACAGAATAAAGAAAAATGTCGGCCGTATGCTTCTGTCCAAGCTCACTACTCTCTGCCAGTGACGTCGGGTCAAGCTCAACGCTGATTGGGCAAGGCGGCAATCGTCAGACGCGTATCTCGCGTACTTCGCGTAAAAAGTTCAATTTTTTGAACTCTTGAAATGTACGCGATATACGCGATATACGCGCGTATAGCGCGTATTGCGCGTAAATATACGCGCCACATACGCGCTATACGCGCGTACAATGTTGCTTATACGCTTAATACGCGTAATACGCGTAATACGCGTATTAAACCAATGGTTCCCTATGGAGAAAATGGCGATTTGAGACGCGAAGTACGCGAGATACGCGTCTGGTGTGGCCGCACCTTTATGGATAACGTCCAGTTGTTTTTCCAAATAAACAACAGTTGAGTGGGCTAAACACTGAAGCTTCTAATCGTGTAAAGCCAATTTTGTAAATGCACTTGTTCCGCGATGCTCCTCATCCGGAAAAAAAAAAAACCTTTCAACGAGGAGTCCATTTCCTAACGATGGCGGCTCACTGAAATGAGTGCTGTGTTAATCGAAGCAGTGAGCAGGGAGGGACGTAGAGACTCCACTGGCCTTCCACACACTCCTGCCTGGAGGACTTCATTAAAAGGGAATAGAGACGGCTCTAGATGCATCAGCACCGCACCGGGGTTGAAGACAACCCACACACCGGCTTAACCTCCAGGAGTTTAACTAAACAGCCTGCATGCACCAACCATTGACCCGAGCGTGTGGAGGGTGTGGGTCAAACTACGGCTGTCCTCCTCATCCTCCCCCCCCCCACCCGCTCCAATTCTTGTGAATAAAATATATTTTCAAACCACCATTGATTTTACCCGCACATTAGGACCTTTGGTTTTAAAAATACAAGAATAATCGTTGGCCTACCGTTTCACAGCGAGAAACAAATAGCCGGTGTGTTTTTACATTGGTGAGCAGTGGGTGTTGGACAAACTGAATGGGAAGATGCTGTGTTTTTTACTGAAAAGGTTCTCTCCAATATTACTTCTTTAGTCTTTCGTTGCTCAGGTGAATATCACTAACAGTAAAGCTCTTGAAGGTGGCCATCCCGGACTCACCATCGTAGGTCAAACCCAGCGTGCTGTGACCTCTGCCAAAGTCACATGACACACTAAGTAAATACACATCGATGCAGGGAACTAAAACCAAGCACCAGCCACATGTGGTCATGTATATGAGCCACAAGTTCTCTGTCTGTCTGTCTGTCTGTCTGTCTGTCTGTCTGTCTGTCTGTCTGTCTGTCTGTCTGTCTGTCTGTCTGTCTGTCTGTCTGGCATCAAATAACAACCAACTATAGCGACAGCCATGTCTGCATCACTTAATGGCCTCGAAGCAAATTCAAATTTTCTCTGACCCGCCCAACTTCGACTCCTAGTCCTCGACAGTGAATTCAACCGAGGCGTAACAGTTGCGTCAAAAAATAAGCAAGATAAACAATCGACAAACATTGAATCACCATGTCTGCGTGTGTGATCACAAACGCCCTTCGTGCATTCGAAACTGCCTTCCTGTGAACAATCGTAATCCCACGAGGATAGGACGAGCAACAAACCAAACTCAAACATAAGAGGAGGAATATAGCAAACCACAACAAACTGCTTTATCTGGCAGCGTCTTCATGAAAGCGTCACTCGGGGTAAGGGTGCAGCAGCAGACACTGCAATGCTAAGCAATCCTAATGTGCGCGCTCTCCTTGCAGTCGGTTTCATCACCAACATTTCCTCGTCATTGAAAGAGAGAAAAAAAGAAAAAAGAATATACTAGCCTATATTGATCTTTTTTTACCCTCCCCTCCCATCCCCTCGCACATTTTGCTCTGCCCCCCCCCCCCGCGGCAGCTTAAGCAGCACTTTTGTGAACAAACCCCACTCATGTTCCCATCTTGCGGCGGTTAATTGTCCTGAATAAGCATAACTACTCCCCAATAAGGCGGGATGCAGACCGGGTAGCCGGACGGGGACCAAACCACACTACAGATTGTGGTGTGTGCGTGCGTGCGTGCGTGCGGGTGTGTGCGTTCGGGTGTGTGCGTGCGGATGTGTGCATGCACGCGTGTTCTTGCCTGGTGTTTCATCAACAATCCCATATCCTCTCCTCCTCCTCCACCAAGGCGTGCAAGAGGAGACATGCGGCCCATCGCGCGCAATACCGCTGAGGGCCGGACAGGAGTGCCTATGGGGTTGAAACCTTTATTTTTTATATCCGCTTTATCCGGCTCCATACCAATGACCGTAAATCCAAACGCTGATCTCCACCACCACCACCACACCCTGCATCTAGCCTCACCACCACCACCTCCACCCTAACTCTCACCCCCTCCTCCTCTCTCCTAGAGTCCGTCATCTATTCTCATTACCTGCAGCGAAAAAGGCAAAGACAGGCAGGCATTACGCTTTGTTGCAAAGCCGGGCTTGGGATGCGAGGAGAGGCCGGCCTGCCAGCCCAACAGGCCTGGATTCCCTCGCCTGTGTGAAAACGGATGATGAAACCAGATGAGTATCGGAGCAAGAGGAGGAGACCGGGCTCGGTTGTTATCCCCGCTGATAAAACTTAAAGACTCTTCAGAGGGCGTTTCTCTTTTCGAATCGAGCACACGTTTTCCGATGGATAAATCACTTGACCCTAAACGTGCATTCTAAAGACCCCAGGCCAATATAATCGGCATGTCCGATATAAACACCATGACCATATTGCAAGAAAATAAATGGTATCTGTTGTACCCATTATAACCATACAAGAGAATAATTGCATTTGTTATTTAAATTGACTCATTATCATAGTCTCCTAAATTCAACACGTATATGACACACAGCTTAAACACTTTGGTGCCACCATCTGAACCCATGCATGTGTGGAGACGGTGATTTATCCTCTGGAACACAAGGCCATCTGTAACAATTTATAAAAGACGAAAATCCTGCATATAACGCATTATTATAATAAAGGGATGTCACATCGCAAGTGACTAGTCAGCACTGTGTGCGCGAGAGACACCCTGACAACGAAGAGACGCGATGTAAACGCGCAGGGTGAATGCTGAGGAAGCGGATAAATGTGTGATAGTCATCACTCGACGCTCATAACTTGACATCCATTGGGCTTTCGAATCCATATCACGTCAATCCAGCTCCCAGATTAGGGTAGAGTGGGGGGGAAACACAGATGCTTATCCACCGCGCAGACCTTTTGTCCGGTGGCGCTGATGCTCTGTTTCGGGGTGAATTCTCCAAACGTCTGAATGCAATGCTGTAGTGATTCAGCATGGAGGAAACGCTCCGTGTTATGCGTGCAGATTGCACGATACAACACAACAACAAATGCCAATTAACGATATGACACTATGTCGGTTCGTCTCGGCGCTGGTCCATTGTGGGCGTCTCAGGAGCCGCTCAACGAATTTCCGCTCCAGGTGAACCAAAGAAAAACAACAACGCCGCTGTCGAATTTAGGATTTGTAGTCTTCTGTTTTAAAATAAGCCATCCTCACACGCACTTGAATCCTCCCACGAAACCCGACCTGTCCATATCATCAATCACACACACACACACACACACACACACACACTCACAGAGACAAACACACACACACACACACACACACACACACACACACATCCTTGATAAATGTCATGAGAAATTCCGAAACCAACCTGGCGGTCTTCCTAGAGCGATGAAGCAGCAGGTTTGAGCAGCTCTGATAATGTGTGTGAGTTGCCAGATCACAGAACACCAAAGCAAACACTCCGGGCACGCCGACTTATCAAAATGGCAATCTTACTACACGCGACTCGCACATTGCACGCGCCGACACGACCCTCCACGTTCCAATATGTATCGCTCGTGAGAGTCGGCCAAAAGCTCCCGTGCACAAAACAAGCGCGGAAGGAAAATCCCTGCGCTCAGCGTCTTGCAATAAAACATGACACTGTCGCGATATTCAAAAGAAACATCGTCATTTGAAAACGAACACAATTTCACATGTGAACAGTGCATTGTCTTTCATAGACGCGCACAGTCAGTGGATACACTGGCTGTATAACCGCGCCGGAACAGGCGGTGGAAATATTGGCTGCTATCTCAGCGTGGTAACATCACAAGCTAGCTCGCGCTAGCCACAGCCAGCACCGGCAGAGCGAGCCCCCCTCGCCCGTAGCTGGAGGGGCGCGAGGACGGCTAGTCACGGCAAGCTCCGGCAGCGCGAGGAGAGTGCTCGCGCCTGTCAGTGCCGAGGTAAAGGCGTGCACGCTCAGCATAACATCACAAATGTCAAACGATTCCACGTTATACACACACACAACTCACCTAGGTCGGGTCGGGGATGGCAGGTCAGCGGTGATGCGTCCTAAATATGATCACGCGGCGGACTGGACATTTAACATCAGGTCTTTAAATTGGGTCTGCCCGAGAAGTAGACTTGAGCCACCGCTGGTGCGCTTCTTGTTGATTCTCTTTTCCCCTTGTGTTGGAGCCAGGCGTCATGATGTTTGGTCACGTGTCTCCATTCATGAGTGATATTTTTCCACACGGGAAGATATTAAAAAGTCACCTAATGTGGTCCCACATCGACACATTATTACAAAGTATCGCCCCGTGTGATGGTTTACATGGGTTCAATGCGTGTTGAGCACCTCTTTTTTTGAGGGAAAGACGCCAATCTCCTGGTTTCTCATTTAGTCATCACACGATACCAGGACAAGACGGCAACATTATACGTGGAGGTTAATTAAGTAAAAATAAAATAAAAAAATTACCAAGATGTTGTCTCCGTGTTTATTCTCATCTCAACATAAAACATTGCAATAAAAACTAATAAATTAGATGCTTATGTTAACGCAGGGAACTGAATGGGAGTATGATCGGAATGTGTTAATGTGACACTTGGCATTTCCCCAGACCCTTGGGCTCGGTGAACGCTATCTGGACATGCCCATGTAAGCCTTAAGCTATAAATAGAAACAAGTCAGCAAAATCCATTGTCTTAGAGGCTAGAGAATCCAACTATAATGAGATATATATATATATATATATAGTCGGTGCGATTATTATTGTATGTTTTAAACCAAAGGTTCTGATGAAAAATCAATAAAAAAACAAAAAAAACAAATATATATATATATAAATCCAAGATTTTATTCAAGTTTGAAGTACAATGCAGGCAACAATGTCTGTTGGATATCATCCCAGCCTCACTTAAAACATTTTTTTTTAATCTTTTTCAAATGAAGGCTTTGTTTTACCTCCCTGACGCAAGTGGTTCAAAGTTTTTACAGACAACATGTAACATTGCTTTGACCTGCACGATGAGTCCTATGCAAGGGGTGGGGCCCAGTTCACTTCTTTGACCTTGGGTTGCTCTGGGTGAAGATACTGATGCGGCCCGCGCGGCCGACCCCCCCAGACATGGTCACACCGGGCTGCTGCAGAACCTTGTCCAGGGTGGTCTTCTTTATGGCCGCCGGGGAAATCTGCTCCTGGTCCGCCAAGAACTGCAGCTCTCTGTTTTGTTCAGGACGAGAGGGACACAGTGCGTTTAATTATTATTACCGGATAATACGAGGTATTTCTTAAAATAGACGCGTCAATTAACGGACTGAACACGCTAGTCTGGGTATCTAGCGCCATCTTGTGGCTTACAGCGGCATGCAAATATTAAGAATAGATGTTCGGCCAAACCGATGAACAATAAAACTCCCAAGCGGAACAATTAAAATACAAACATGAACTATGAATAGATCATGTTTTTTTTCACTTTTTACCTTGTCCTAATACACGACGCCTCCACGGCGTTGATGAGGAGGCTTCGGAAGCCCCCGCTCTCCATGACGTGCAGTGCGTGGATTGTGGCGCCCCCTGGCGAGCACACGTTGTCCTTCAGTTGGCCAGGATGCTGCTCCGAGTCCAGCAACATCTTAGCGGCTCCCTTAAATGATAAATGATGCATAAAATCATACATCATAATAAAATATATATACATCAACGTACATAAAATTATGTCATACATTTAAAAAAGCAGGAGCGTACAATTCTAACATACTAAATAGTTAAAAGTAGAAAAGGTAAAATCAAATCATCCCAATATGACGTATCTTTTTTGTGATTTGACCCTTTGTTACTTCAAAACCCTTTTTTCACATTAATTTTCATAAAACACAAACGCAAGTGAAAAGGCAGACAACCTGCCCAACGCTGGGACACAACACAATAATGCAACACAAAAACAGGATGTCCTTACAAGCAGGGCCTGGGCGGCGAGGCGCACGGCGAGCCGCCTGGGCAGGCCCATCTTCACCCCACCGTCCGAGAGCGCGTCTACTGCCAAGAACGCCTGCGGAGAAACCCCACAAATACATCGTCCACTCCTATAGTTACACAGCTTGAAGTGGGGAGGAAACACCAAATAGGCAGCTTGGGGATTTCTAGACACTTATTAGACACAGTGCCTGTCTTCACAGTTCGACATGCTGCACAACGCCTTAATAGGGTGCCAATGGCAGCTACAAATATACATGAGAAGACCGCCACCTGAAGGCGTGTAAGCCTCCTCAAATCAAGGTAGACATCAGCTGAGAGACAACACATGTTTGGCACAACCCAAGTTGCTGCTGCATCTTATTGCTGCTTTTTAATGTTTTTTAATTTTTGCCATGTCTCTTGGTGTCCATGTGTAATGTGATTATGTGTGTGTCTGTAAATGTCATGTGCACAGTTCATACACAAGGCAGACTCAATATGCTTCCCATATAAACGTTATGTCATGAAAAAAAGGTCATGAAATGTATTAAAACAGGATTTCGAAGAATCCATAAAGGACACATGCAAACAGGATCTAAAATAATGCACAGAAGACATTTGAACAAAATAAGTTAAATGTGCATGTAGTCAGAGCTCCAGACAGTCCCGGATCTCAAAGAAGTTTATTCCTGCCGTGTGTTGCATAGTAGAGGAATCCTGCTTTCCGTGTTTTGTTTTGACTCCGGGAACCAATAGCTGATTGGTCCCAGTTGATTTTAAACCTCTAGAGGGTTCAAATAGTGAAAGCATTTCGGTGATATGCTTTAGCGATACTAAAACGCCTGGTGATTTATAGGTGAGCAGAAGTATTTTGAAATCAATCCTCTGACATACCCAGAGGAATGTCAGGGATTTTGAGAACTGGTGTAATGTGTTCAAATCTGTTGGTCTCATGGTGTAGTCTTAACTTTCAGTCTCTCATCTTTGGCAATCAGCTCAGTTTTGTCTATATTTAGTTGGCGTTAAATTCCACCACATTCAGTCCTTGAGCTGCTTAATGCACTGGCACAGCAGCTTTATCAGAAGATAGTCAGCTGGTGATGGGGTTATATGGATTTGTGTGTAGTCGGCATAACAACGGTAGTCAATGTTGTTATTTCGCATTATTAGGCCTAGTGGGAGCCTGTAGAGATAGAATAAGGATGGTCCTAGGATTGAACCTTTGACGACTCATATCACGTTAGTTAGTTCAGTTACATAGTTACAAACGGAGACAAAGTAGTTCCCGTCTGGTAGATATGACCTGGACAAGTTCAAGAATGCCGGAAAGCCCAACCCTGATTTCCAATCTGTCCAAAAGTATTGAGTGGTCGACAGTGTCGCACGCAGCACTGAGGTCCAATGGCATCAATATTGAAAGGTTGCCATAGTCTATGTTTAGACTAATTCATTTAAGAGCAGTGTGGTGCAATGAAAAGGTTGAAATGATGCTGAAAGCTTTCTCTTTCATTTTCCTTATGAAGGGTCAATTTTTAATCGGTCTGTAGTTGTTAATGATAGAAGCATCTATGCTCCACTTTTTTAAAAGGGGGTTTAATGACTGCATTTCCCAAGCCTTTTGGAAGTGGAGTGAGAGCAGAGAGAGTGCCAGTTGTCTTGTGTCTTTGATAGACTGTATGATCATTTATAGATGGATTGATACTACCCATCGTACATTTGGGACCGATTACCTGCCTGATGGTCTTGAAATGTGTCCTAACCGTTCAAAAAAGGATCCACCATAATCTGAACGGATACGATATGATCACCCACGCCACATGCGAGTTAACCCAAAATGGCCGGCGTGGATCAGCGAGGGCTCCGGCGGCGAACCAAACTCACGTAGGCGGGGCCGCTGCCGCTGAGTCCCGTGACGGCGTCGATGAGGTCCTCCTCCACCTCCGTGCAGAAGCCAACGCTCGCCATCAGCTGCTCCAGCAGCCGGCCGTCCTCCACCTGGGCGTGGGTGCCCGTGGCGTACACCGTGGCGCCCTCCCGCACCACCACCGGCGTGTTGGTCATGCAGCGCATCACCTTGGGCTCACTGCGGTACTGGCTCAGCTTCTGCACAGGGAGAGAGCGCCGCGCCGCACCTCAACGTCAGTCGGAGGGACACTCGTCTGCTGCTTCCCGTTTGGTCTCTACAGTACAGAGTGGAGATGGTCCGACACCATTTTTTCCTTTCCAATTACGATTCCTCGATTAGAGTATCGGCTGATTTCGAGTATGCACAGCGATACAGCTTCTAGCGTTGAAACTACTAGTAGCCCTTGTTCTTATTGAAGGGTTCTCTTACAATGACAGCAACGTATTGTCGGTTCACTTGCTTCAGAACTAGATCATTTACATTTTATAATCTATAAATTATAATAATACATTTGTATTCTTCTAGTTAAGCGTGAGCATCCATGTTTTTCCAACTCGGTAGCTTGAACGCACGTTGGTCAGAGATGACCCGTTCCCCATTCCGACTTCCCTCCTCCGGTCATTAAGGGGGGGGGGGGGGGGGGGGGGGGGTTGATTGGGACCTTTTTGACCATCACCCCAATTATAGAAAATGATTGTGACCCGAACTTACATCAGCTTCCCCCCATACTGTTTAACGCCTTCAAAATCTCCCCAAACACACATATCACACAATCACGTCGTTCTTTGCTCTGGTAAACAAAGCAATCAGGGAAGCCAAAAAGGGATCCCCCACTTTGGGAAAGACACTGGTGATGCGTTTGCCACGTTGCAATCAATGCTAAAACCGACATGAATGACCATTGGCTGCTGCATTGGAAAAGCGCCTTTTAATGACATCCAGTCTCCCGTTACGCGTCTCACAATTTCGCAGCTCGCAGCATGCATGTTAGCAGGAACCTGAAGAGCAGGTGTTGGACACGTGGAGGCAGGAAAGGCAGGGCAGGGATCCTGTTAAAGCTTGTGTCTGTTCTGCCTTGGGGGCGTTGCGCAGAGAAGGAATCCTTAGCATGGCTGTACTCAAACTCATGGTAAAGAATTGCATCAGATCATTGCCTCGATTCCTAGCAGTGAATGAGGTGGTTCACCTCATGTAAGCCAACCAAAACCGCACACCCCCATACCTGAGCGATATGAACTTGCCTTTTCTATGGAACTTATGGTGACACCGGCCGCACAGGACACAATGAGGTGCCGTTCTTCGATTTCTGGTCCGATCTCGTCCAGGACGAACGGGATGATGTGAGGCTTCACAGCCAGGAAGAGAACATCACTCTTACTAACTGTCTCCTTGTTGCTGGTGGTGAAGTTCACACCCAGTTTCTGTGGAAATCATAGGACATAACTTTTCAGTTCAGTTATATTACAAAACAAAAAAAACAAAATACATCAGACTCCATATCAGCTTAAATGCCCGAAAACTGAGAGACCGTGAGAGACTGTGAGACCCTTCATATTATTCGGAAAATAAACAAATCTATCTTCAGTATTGATTTTTAATAAATGTTTACCCTGAGACCGTGTACTGTGGGTAGATCTGTGTCTGGGGAGCTGGCAGTGATTTTGTGCGTAGCAAGTACACCTTTGAAGTAAATGAACATCACACAAGGACAATCAATGAAAAGTTGGCCTACGAACAGGCTACATGTTGACAAGTAGCCTACGTAAACAAAACGTGTTCACTTACCTGCAGCAGAGAGACCTCTCACCAGCGCATGGGTCAGCTGACCCGCACCTATGAATCCCACACTCATCCTCCTGTCCAAGGATATCAAACCATAGTAAGCGTGGAGGGACAACAACACTAGCACAACACGGTAGCAGACACGCGTAGTGGTGCGTTTGTATTAATTTACCGACTAGAAACTACTAGTCGGACAACATTACTTCCTTTTTTACAGTTGGTTTTACAGAGTTTTCAGTTAATTACATATCTAAAGACTTACGGATATATCACCGGATGGAGAATGATAACTTCCCTTCAATGCACCAACTTGTGCTTACACAACAAGGTCAACGTGGCGTAGACATTTGTTAGCGCGTTTCATTGTGTCAAGAAACATTGACCGACGAGTACTCAGTGTTGCCAGATTGGATGGGCATTTTCCAGCCCAACCAGTCTCCAAACCGCCCAAAACGTATATTGCCGGAAAAGTATCCCAGTTGGTCGGTTTCCCGCAATCTGGCAACACTGCCGGATTAAGGCAGATATGTGTGTCGTGTTTTGACGCGCAGTCAGTTAGACCAATCACCTGATGGGCGGGCTTTGTAACGCTGGATCGCTGCAACAGGTCGTGCTTTACCTGAATTCGACTGATGCTTTACGAGCATAAAATTAGGTAAACCCTGTGCTATATTAAGCATAATTTATAAGAGTTTTTCAGGCCAGTTTTAATATTAGGACTAATATTAGGATTTCTGATGTAGGGAATTAAATTATAAGAATCCATTTTATATGATGTAGGGATTTATCCCTTTTTATTATTTTATATATTTTATATATTTTATTATTTTGATAACTAAACTAAGTATTTCAAACGGAATTATATCATCCACAACTTAGTAATGATAATATGACATTCAGACATTTATAACTCATACATTTATCATTATGTGTCAAAAGAACATGTGGAGAAACAACACGTTTTGGTTTATTTTCTTACTATAGTATTTGTACACCAAATAACATCATGAACAATTAAATGCGTTTTATTATTTATTTTCAGTCATTCAAGCTGTATCTTATTGTCACGGTAAAGTAAAAATAAAAAATAACGAACATTTAAATAGACAGTGAACGCAACAGAAAATAATTTGTCTGGTAGCCAAATACAATGTCACCAATAATATAGAACAATTCAACCATTGGCCTAGTTATATCTTCCATAATGTCCTGCTTATAATATAAATAATATACCCTTCAAGACCCTACAAGATGCAATACAATTAAGTCTATCTGTAACAAAGCCGTCCAGAGAGAGAGAGAGAGAGAGAGAGAGAGAGAGAGAGAGAGAGAGAGAGAGAGAGAGAGAGAGAGAGAGAGAGAGAGAGAGAGAGAGAAAAAAAGTCTATGTTTGAGAGCATCTTGAGTCTGTGTGACAAGAGTGGCGGTGGATGCTGAGGGTGATAATCCTCACTGCCCTCTGTGGACAAGTCCCAGATCAGCTAGACCCTACACCTGTCAGGCCTTCCAAGGACACTGCAGGACTTGGGGAAAGTCCCACAGCAGGCGGTCCCATATGACACTGTTATAGCTAGTAGGCAGAGTATACCTTTAAAGGTGCTGTAGGTAAGATGTAAGAACTATTATTTGAAAGACGCAGCCCCAGGTCAGTCATTAATGAGTGAAATGCTCTGTGAAGTGATGATATCTGTTAAGAGTTGAATGCGTCTGCCTCTGATTGAGCCCACTGAGATTTTAGACGAGTCCCACCAATCAAGGCCTCTCTTCTCTGTCTTGTTTGTCAATCAGAGGTGCGTGAATGCAACGCTCCTCAATGGCAGAGGAAGTAGTGAGGGAGGAAGCAGAGAGTTGTTTTGTTTCACAATCTTGCTCTTTCTGCTCTTTTCTGCTCTCTCTCTCTCTTTACAACTCTTAAATCATACCTACACACCTTTAATAATAATTCGAACAATGACGTGGAACACTTGGAAATAGGAATAAAGAGCATCACGCACAAAGTGCTGCAGGGTTGTCTTTCTAAGGTGATAGGGGATCCTTGCAGCGACTTGATCTGCCTAGGGATCACCCCGCGTCTGCCCGTGAGTCTGCTCGGTGTATCTACTCCTTCCACTTCTTCTTCTTCTTCTTCCTCTTCTTCTTCTGAGGTCGAGGAACCCCACCCCCGAGCGAGCGGTCTCCCCGCACGGCTCCTCAGACCGCAGAGTGGGACACAAAGCGTATCCTCTGCGAGTACACCAGGTCCACAAAGTACAGCAGCATGTTGACGTTGGTGAACACGGCCACCACCAGCTTGCTGTCCCAGGGGCAGACCCCCCGCGGGCAGTCCTCGGGCCGGGCACTGGTGCCATACTTCTGGTCGAAGCTGAAGATGGGCCAGATGAGCGCCGTGCTCAGGTACAGGATGACGGCGAAGAAGGTGTAGACCACCACGAAGCGGTCGAAGGGGAAGGGCAGGGCGGCCGTCCTCCCGGACACCGTCAGCGCCACCACCACCAGGGTCAGGGTGAAGCACAGGCTGTACACCACCACGCAGTACTGCGTGGCCTCGTACTCGGTGTAGCCCTCGTCGTTGGCCAGCGCGCCGAAGATGATGCACGCCACGTAGCCCTGCACCACCTTCAGCAGGCCCGACACCGTGGCCATGTAGCCCACCACGGCGCCGGGCTTGGCCCGGGTTAGGATGACCTCGGCGCCGTACGGGAAGCAGCAGAGACCTGAGCACACCGTGACGGCGATGCGGTAACCCCAGGCGGCGCAGTCCCCGTCCGGGCACTCGCTCTCCAGGAAGTACACGGGGTAGACCACGGTGGCGGTGATGTACATGAGCGTGGCCAGCATGGCGAAGGCCACGGTGAAGTTGTCCCAGGAGATGGGCATGCAGCTGTGCAGCCGGGTGACGTCCAGGGCGAACGCCACCAGGGTGACGGCGAAGCAGAAGCACCACACGAACATGCAGAAGACGCCGTAGCTGGCGCTGTAGCCCGCGCCGTGGGACACCAGCGCCATGATGCTGCAGCCCAGGAACAGCTGGCACATGCGGGCGGCGCCCAGCGGGGAGAGCACCGCCGCCTTGTTCAGGTAGTGTCCGCCTTGGTGGTCCATGGCCTCTGGTGCAGCGGGCGTCCGCCGGGGATTGGGCGCAGTGGATTCCCCTCGAGGGGGAGGCCTCCTTCTCCGGTCCGGGAGGGCTTGTGGCCTGCTCGTCCAACTCCGCAGAGACCTCGCCCTTTCCCCAGTTGCCGTTTATAGACGGGCCCTTAATTACAAATGTCAGTAAAAGATTTTCCCTCTGTGTGCTTTGTAATTACCGCGGGGCTCGAATTACATCCAGCCACTGTGAGGTGACGCTGTGTCGGGCGGAGAATAGCATGAGATATTTGTTGAGTTTAGAAAAGAAGAGAGAAGGAATATGCATAAAAACAATCATAAAATGTCTTCAGTTGGCCAGATCTATTTGTATTTGGATCAAAGGCTTGGTTTACCCAGTTATTATTCTTCGAAACAAACTAAATGTTCATAGCAGGTATTGATGTCAACCTAAACATGGCTTAGAAAACACAAAGGCATATTACCCCAGCCTGGTCCTTTCTATACAGCAAGCACACGGCAAAGCCTGAAAATGTAGTCTCTCTCTGCAGTCGTTGGGCCTTCCGTTTCTCCGTATCTCCCCCCAGGTCAGGTTAGGCTTTGTCCAAAAAGTGGCACGCCATGTCCTACGTTGAGACGCGTCTTCCAACATCAACAACAGGCCCTGGCCTTCAATCTGATGGGTCTGGGGTCCGGTGTCAGTCAACTCCCAGAGTGTCCTTCTTCTGCCCAGCTGAAAGCCCCCCGAGCTGAAAGCCCCCCGAGCTGAGAGCCCCTGAAGCCGGCTTCACCTGTCGTCCACTCTCTCTCTCTCTCTCTCTCTCTCTCTCTCTGCCGTGGCCTACCTCGGATTTGATCTGCCGGTTCTGACACGCGACTCAAACCGTGCGCTCTGCTCGGCTCCGAGTCTACGTGCACTCCAGAACTTTTCCTAGGGGTGGTTCCCGAAATGAAAGGTTGTGCTCCACCCAAGGCTGCAAGGCCACACCATGCTCTATAAATAGGGGGTCTATGCTGCACACATGGGGTGGGGGTGGGAGCCAAAATGCCCGCCTCGGCAACTGGGCGGCCGGGCGGTAGGCCCAAACGTGACAGGGTAAGGGGTGTGAGGGGGTCGTATTTCTAGAGGGGAGTGGAGGGAGGGGGGCCAGGAGGGAGTTGTAGCGCTTTCAAGGCAAAAAAGCTTATTTTTCAGTGTAAAGACAGGCGTCTTTTATTATCCCAAATCCATTTCATGCCCGTCATGGGGATTAGGAGGTGTGTATAAAAAGTTTGAGGCGGGTAAATGTACTGCTAGAAGACGCTTTTAGATTTAATTAGTGTCCACACTTTACAGATGTATAGGTGGGTAGACTTTAGTGGTCCAGCATCATTAAAGCAGTGATGGTGGGTTTTGTAGCTAGCTAGCTTTTTTAATGCTAAATATATAGGTTAAGTTCTTAGATATAGAATAGTATGATATATATTAATGTTTTGAACTAATGGTAAATGACAACACACACCACAAAATATTATCTTGAAATATATCTGTAATTGGTCTTTTTTCTTAAAGTCTGATACAAAGACATGCAATCAACACAAAAAGAAAATAAAACAGTAATATATTTACAATTTACAAAGAATCACTTCCTTGTGAAAATAGCACTTATAAATATGATTTACATAACAAAATAAATATGTAAATTACTAATGTAGCTTGAGTTTTTCTTTCTGTTAAAAAAATATGTTACAGAATATAATTACAATTAGTAATACCTTTCCTTGTCTCGTGTGATGTAAAATAAAGGTCCTTTAAAAACAGCATTTATAAGACAGCAATACACACATCAACGTCTTTATATTAAAAAGTGATTCTATTGTCAAATAAACGATGGAAGTTATAGAGTAAACACATAACATGACCTATACAAATACTCCAGAACATTATACACAATATTTGTCTCCCTTTGAATGCACTTTTTTTCTGAGAAATGCTGGACTTCTGAGGTGAACTCGTCTTGAAATCACGTATAACACAAACACATATCCTTGGCATTGGTTGCAACTGGTCTTCGTTCTTGTTATGCCATTGGTGGCAACGGCATAGTGGTGTTCATAATTACACAGATTAAAAAAAAGTATAAAATCAGGAATCATTTCAACCAGTTTTCTCTATCCTTTCGCTCAAAGTTGTTATCATAAAGTAATACTTTTTTTTTTTTAATTGTACGGGTGTCAATGAATGTTACATTTTTTATCTGGTCTAATCATTTATCGCTGTTTGTCGTTGTTTGCATTATTTCCTTTAAGTACTAACAGCTTATGAGTGATGGGTAATGGAATCGAACTGTAGAAAACAACGAGAACACATATCCTGACCAACACTTAACTGAGCGACGACACAAAACACGAAACATCACCGTCGCAGCTTACCGTGTAAAAAAAAAAAGATCAAATATACGTCAATAAATCAAAACCGACCCAACAAAAAAGCATATCAACGAGCATCCTTAAAACTGGATTACATTTGAGATATATAAATATATATTTATTTTCCGTTTTAACCAAAACATAAATTAAGAGGAGAGTTAGCAAGCCTTGTGGTAGGCTTGTTGTCCTTGGAACCGGTCACCAGCACTGGGTTGTGGAAATAAAAAAAAGGTACTTAAAAGGATAAAATAGTGTATCTATGTACCCAGGGTAGACATAAACAACATAGAAACATAGCCCTTGTTTTTCGGACTGAGGTGTGGGCTAAAGGATTAGCTAAACAAGCTGGAGAGGATGGGGGGGGGGGGGTTGGGGTAGAGAGATGGGGGGTGGGGGGTAAAAGCAGAGGTATCGGCTGTGGAAGACCGGGCCGAGAGAGAGAGAGAGAGAGAGAGAGAGAGAGAGAGAGAGAGAGAGAGAGAGAGAGAGAGAGAGAGAGAGAGAGAGAGAGAGAGAGAGAGAGAGAGAGAGAGCGAGAGACCAGCCTTGCGTTGTTGTTGTTGTTGTTGTTGTTGTTGTTGTTCTATCGTAGCTTGGCGCTGACGCCACAGCGGTCCGTTTAGCTGCCGCTACTGAGCATGCCCAGTAGCTTGGCGGGGTCCATACCCTGCTGCTGGGCCATCTTCTGCACGTCGAAGCCCATGTGCATGAGGAACTGGATGACGTTCATCTCCTGCCCCGTGAACTGGTCTCTGATGGTGGGGCAGGTGGGGTTGCAGTGGGGCCAGGGGCAGCTGTCGATCAGGTGCATCGGGCAGCCCTTGGGTGGGGCCTTATTGTTTCGGTTGCTGTCGTGGAGACTGCGGTCCCAGCAGTGGAGGGCCCGGGGCAGAGACGTGCCCTTCACCTGCACGTCTATCCAGTAGCTGGAGGTGGACACAAGAGGGCGCTGTCAGCTCACGGGAACGGAACGCACCACGATAATAGTAAAGTCACACACACAAATTCCTCAGACGCTATGCAGGAACCGGGAATAACAACAGGCGGTTTTTGGGGCTTAGAGGCTTCAGTTGTGTCCTTTCGTTTTTGAACATCTGTTGAGAGCAGATGGCGGGTCGAGTGATACTCACTTTCTGGTGATAACTTCATGGGATAAGCAGGCCGGCGCAAACATGGCTCTGTGAAATGAAGGATGACACCATTATTATACATGCATACATAAATATATAGATACATACGCACACGTAAACATATACATGTTTACACACATACATACATGCATTTATCACACTCACACACACACACACACACACATACATATACACACACACACACACACACACACACACACACACACACACACACACACACACACACACACACACACACACACACACACACACACACACACACACATACATATACACACACATACCAGTAAATACATAGTAGTTATATTTACAGAATCTTTGTGAAGTGAAATTAAGTGGAATTGTAAGATCGAAACACAGCGTTCAAATAAAATGTGCAGGCTTCCTCTACACACTTGGTCAGCTAGAGTATGGAGAGTGGTTCTTACGGCACGTCCTTGAGGGTGTTCCTCAGCTCAATGCCCAGGTTCTGGATGTAGCGCCACTGGCCTTCCTGCACAGGCTGTCCCGTCAGCTGGATGTTGTCCACCGTCAACTGGGCCTCGTCAAACAGCCACTGGACCACGAAGACCGGGCCTGCATGGGGACAATGGACAGTGAGGTTAGGCGAGTGAAGTTTATCTTGGGCTACCAATTAGGGCTGTGCAATTAATGAAATTAATCAAATTCTAATCGTGATTTCGATTTTTGGGTCAAACGATCTCCTAATAATATAATCGAGTTTAAACGATTTTTTTTTGACAGCTGGTTACATATTTGTACATTATTTTCTTGTGCTTTTTTTAAGGGGAATTTCATAGTTCTCATTTAGAAAGTGTTTTTTTTTTAGAGAGATGCTGAATAAATGCATCATGTGCTCAACTCAAAAATAATCGTTAGAATAATTGTGATTTCAATATTGACAAAAATAATCGTGATTATGATTTTTTCCATAATCGAGCATTCCTACTACCTATTAGATATCGACGATGAAAAGTACTACCAGCATCTCAACAGCCATTGTGTACGTTGAGTTGATCCTGTGAGGAGGAAGCTTCTCATCAACACTCACTCTTTATTGATGGGAAGACTCTGTATCCAAAGAAGCAGTTCCACTCCTCTCCTTCGTGGGTCAGTCTGCACTCCTCTGGGACCACGCTACCCCAGTACCTGTTGGGGCGGCAGGTCAAAGGTCAATGCGGTGTCAATGAGTAGGTATCTCACAGCAGGTGCATCTGCACATGATTTGCAATTATCTATTCATAATTGTAGTGCTTTTTGTTAATGTGCTCGTTACATGAAAAGTTTAGCAAATAATCCCATGTTGTTTAAAACCCTTGTGGTGTAATCCAACAACCGACTGAAATCCACTCTGTGACGCACGACAAAACAACACAAACGCACAATCACGGACCTAACAGAGGAGACGGGGCCTTACTTGATGCCTCTGCGGATGGTCTCGGTGGGGGAGCAGCTGACGTTGTCCACGCAGTCGGTGCAGTGGTACTGCTTGTTGTCCAGGAACCAGCCCGAGTCGGAGAGGCCGCGCACCTGGATGGCGGTGTGGCCCAGCCCCTCCAGAAGGTCGGCCACGCGGTCCACGTTCAGCAGGACCCCGGTGCCCCCCGCACTAGGCCGAGGAGGACGGGACGGTTAGGACGACGGTGCCACACAAACACAAACGCAACACAAACACAATCGACACATGGCAGGAACTCAGGAGGTAGAGCGGGTTGACTGGTGACCGCAAGGTTGCCGGTTCGATCCCCGCATCCTCCAAGCAGAGGGTCGAGGCGTCCCTGAGCAAGGCACCAAACTCTAACTGCTCCCGACGAGCTTTGCGTGGTTGACTCCGCTGTCGGTGGGTGAATGTGTGCATGAATGGGTGAATGTCAGGCAATAAGCGCTTTTGATAAAAGCTCTATATAAAAGCAGTCCATTTACCATTTACCATATGATGATGAGATCCATTTAAGGAAACTCATTTGGCGTAACCGGTTGGGAGATAAACAGGCACACGCAACACCCGGGACCGGGTATTGGATCAGGGAATGCCAAGCATACTAATGTGAACCACAGCTGTGCTCGTGTATGTACCGATGAACTGACTACATACAGCAACACACTGGGATGACATTAAAGCACACACACACACAAGCATAAAAATACACACACCTGCTGCCTGCTAGCAGGAGAACCTTGGCGTTGTCCAGGCCTTTAGACAGAAGGTCCTTCACCACCTCCTGGATGATCATGGAGCCCATGAAGGCGTAGCTGTCTGAACACACGACACCGAGATGTTTGGGTGAGAAAAAAACCAACAGCGTACACAATAAAAAAGTTCTGACACTTTGTGGGAAACGAAGTTGAAGGAAGCTAAAGAAGGCTTACTCTGGTCCGTCTTGGGCGAAGCCCCGCTCCACACGTCACTGGAGCAGTAGGGGATGAACCTGCGTGAGACACATCAGAGACGGGCTTTAGACGCGTGGATGTGCGGCTGCCATTTCAGCCACCGAGCACAGGAAGTGCTCCGGAAGGATGGCAGCTATCATTAGGCAGCGCCGACTTAAACACCCACATTAACGCACATGCCCTCACGTAATCGTATACATTCACATGCATACACACATGAGCATTCTCCCACACACAAACATGAACACAGACACACACAGACACACACACACACAGACACGTTCATGAATTAACTTACACCATGTTTGCGTTCCACCAGTGTGGGTTTTCCTCAGGCAGTGGAGACAGAATCCCCGTACCTGCAGAGACCAAACAACAACAACAACAACAACAGATCAATATGTATCCTTAAGAGCACCCAGCCACCCGCCTCCAGCATCCTCCTCCTCATCATCATCACCATCATCATCATCATCATCGTTGGATCACAGTCATTACAGCCCAATGAGAGGGCAGGTGAGTTTAGGACGCAGGGCATCAGGTAGGGCAACGGTGTCTGCTGCCACCCCCCGTTCCTTCATCTCACAACCAAGACTGCGTACAGACACACACACACACACACACGCACGCACACACACACACACACACTCTCGCTCTCTTGCAAGCCTGCTGAGATCTCAATGCATTAGCCTGTAGCGGTCGTAATATAAGTAGTAGACCACTGAGCTGAAGCTAAAGTCCTGTGCCTTAGCTTTTGCTTCCTTCTTCGAGGCCACTGTAGCTCAAAATGTACGTTTATTTATTTATTTAGTATAAATGATGGCAGGCATAATTCACCAACACTAAAACAGCCATGCTCATGCCCCGTTTCCGTGGCACCAGTGGTGCGGAGGCGAGGGTATGTGTGTGATACTGTGTGTGGGATAGCAGGGGGGGGGGGGAGGGTGATCTCTCCCTGGCGGGATGCTGACCTGTTTTGGTCTGGGGCCACTTGGACGAGCTCATCAGCCTCCTCATGGTCTCGTAGCGAGTGTCACAGTTCTCTTTGTTGAAACAGTACCATCCACCTGAGGACAGACGGACAGACAGACGGAAGGAGGCCCCGGGGACACACGTCCAAGTTACAGTGTGTTTATCTCACGTTCAACATTTTTCCTTACTTTCATATTTCACAAAACATTTCCTTGATCATTGCATTGAAAAATCTGGGAGTTAAGATATCCCTATTGTTTTAAAAGATTAAAGATCCTTCACACGTGGATTAGGACAGAGGAAACAGGTTGAATCAGTGGATGGTTGTGGGATGTTTTTCAGAGCACACACCTTCTAAGAAGATCAACCAGCGACGGCTGCCTCGCGATTCCTTCAGGTAGTATCTGCAAGAGAAGCGCATCATTCATGAGTTACACTAACACACATTCATTAGCATCGCTTCAGTTAATGCAACGTGAACTTTAAACTGAAAATAAAACGTTACGATCGATAAAGCTGAAGAAACAAGGGGAAGATGATCAGCAACATACTGCCTACTACTATCCGCTCAACAACGTTTCCATGATAATTAAATGTATTATTATTATTATTATTATTATTATTATAAAACAAATGTCATGTGGCCGAGGCAACCCCGAACAAAGACCGCTTGTGTCTGAAGTTACAAGATAAAAATAAAACATGTCACCTACATGAATTTAGCCTGGAGATTACCCCCGATCAAAGCGGATAAACCTGATTGGCTGATAGGGCGACCCTTGCAACCCACATGACAGTTGGGGAAAAAAACTAAACGATGCAATGTTCTTCCCATCTTCACTGTGTACGTTGCCATGGCGACTGGTGTGTACCATCATATTCTGTCCGGCTGCTCTGATGTCATCATTCCTAAACAGTGTCCTACAATCACCCTTTCAGCACGTAGGAATGAAAACACACACTGGAATAATGTAGCGCTTGTATTTTGTACGAGCAAACGTTCAATGATGTCTAGGGGTTGTTGCTGCGGGACCCATATACACACACGTCTCTGTACTGTCAAACCCAGGAGATCAAAAGAGAAACTGAGGTTCAAAAGTCCATTGAAATAGTGCAACGCAGGGGCTGGGAAGATTGGTCATCTCTGCATCGGTATACATGCCCTGTTTATAACCTTGAGTAAACATATATATTATACTTTTCCCCCTTCCTATACTTTCCTCACCAAAGATGAAATTAAAATGACAACCTAAAATAAATTCCGACCATGTGTCCAGACAGCAGATTCCAGTCCGCAGCAGACTTCAAGTCGTCAGCTCCAGCACGTCGTCCACCAGACTTAACCAGTGACTTTGCTCTCAGCAATCGGCAGAATCCACTGCATCAAACAGCATCAAAGGAAACGGCCTTGGCAGCTCGTCGGTTCTGTTGCTCAGACATTTAATCACATTCTGGCTGCCGTTGAATGCCTCGTAGCCTTGTTCGGACGGTCAACAGCAGAGACCGCGCAGCCAAGCCAAGAAGAGCAGTATTTCGGTGCTAGAAGGCTAGTAGCACGAGTCTGCTGCTCGTTTAACTTTTGATTTACAAAGTGCAGGGCATCTTTGTCACCACCGAGAAATACATCAGACTTTATTTAGTCGACTATAGTGCGGCGAGCAGGAGAGAAATTCAGGCATGGAACTATGATTTATGATCTCAAAATGGGATTAATTGAGAGGCTGAATTACGAATTAATTATGCGTCACGGTGGCAGATCAAAAAAAATGTCTTATTTTTTGGGAGACTTTTGAATGTACATTCAACGTCATTTCTTTACTTTTTAATAATATTTTCAAGCCTTATGAAAAACACTTAGCAATAGACGATAGTTCACAGATTATACCCATAGTTGATAGATAAAACAACATTATTGTTGAAACAACATTATTATTTTTTGAGAACAGTACTCCGGAGGACTGGATGGACTAGCATCTGGAGACCGCACTGAGCATCCATCTGCCAACAGTTTGTCCCGACCGTCTACCTGTCATCGTCCAGAGCTAAGCTCCCCAGCGTCCACTTTGAGGTTACCCCAGAAGTTACCCCTAGATCTATAGATAAGGCACCATTCTGCCTCCACTGAACTGATGCAAAATATGCCTGATGTTTATGATTAGAAAAAATAAAATCATAGCGGTTTACAACTGTATAACACATGAATATAACTTTAAAAACGAATAACTAATACAACTTATGGAATATAACTTTATCTATTCTGTGATTGTAATTGCATCCAACCTGTCTTGATAAAACATCATATATTGTTGCAGCATTCCTTTACCCTATATGCCTATTCTGCTTGTTCATAAATGTAGCACTGTGATCAATTATGTATATTCCGCAATATGTGTTTTCTCCAATAAAACAGCACAACAACAACCCAGCAGTCTCCACATAGCGGATCTGTTTTTGCTACACTCAAAGGAAAGGAGGATCTGTCTGACATTAAAATGCTTTCAGAGCAATGGCTTATCCTCCTTAAGAGGAGAACTCGTCCAGGCGTCACCAATAACAAAGGGATTTACCCCTAATCTCACTGTCAACAATGGATCGCACAGGAGATAAAAGAACGGGGAGATTCTCGCCCTGCTGCGGTGAGGCTTTAGAGCGGCTCAACTTCGGAGGCAAAAGGCACCAACTTCGGAAATATACCTTGCTGCACAGCCTGCACTCCCAGCACTCAAAAGTGAACAGAAAAGAATCGCAAGCATCTTTCCAACGCGGTGCACCCAGGAGAATGCTGCATTGTAATTTAGAGCAAAGGAAATGAAGCGTCCAGCCATGTGGCTGTCGTCCTCCTCCTCCTTCCACGCGCCGCTGCTGCTGACACGAAGCAGCTGTCCGTCCTCGGTCGGTCTAGACCGGCGCGTGCTCTGATCATTCAACCCCGTCGCTTCCACGACGGCCTGAATATTTTTTTTCGGAATTGACCTTGCCTCAATAAGTTCAACCGGGGGATAGGCTACTCGTGCGTTGTCAATTGTACGCCTGGCTTCAAAGTTAGCTGGACAGGGGTTTGAAGTTATTATAGCTACGTACCCAGAAGGACTGCCGTCGTTGCATGTGACGGACGTATTCTCCAACAAGTGCAGTTTCATGTCGTAGTCGAGCTTCTGCGCCGAGCAGGGGTACAGCGACTGGGCGAGGTTCTTCACTTGGGTCATGAAGTTGTCCATGTTCTCCTCCACCGCCGTGAAATCCAGAGGGAAGCTTTCCGTGGTGTCTGCCCGGTCCCGGTACGCGGGAGAGGGCGGCGCGCGCCGTGGTTGCGGGTTGCGACCGCCGCGGAACCTCCGGGCGCAGAACACCCCGGACTGCATCAGCACCAGCAGCACCACCGAGGAGACGAGGCGCACCGCTGTCATCTTATCCACGCAGAACACGATACAACCACGCAGACGGCTTGGTCCAAATTTAACCCCCTCGACGTTTGCCTGGATAACAGGCCTACGCTTCAGAAATAAAACTACAAATAATAATAACGGTGTAGTAAAACCACAACAACAACAACAACAGCGCCCTAAACAGAGTTGAGTCTTCCCTTCGTTTGTTCCGAGTGATGCATTGACTAAACTAGAGTCAAAACGTGTCCAGAAGTATCTCTTGTGGCTCTTGGTTTAACAGGGCGACCTGTCCAGCCTGCCTAGTACAACTCAGGGGCCGGGGAGCGAGTGTGCGGGCTTGAATGACAACACTCGTGCCATGCGCTTGTATTTTATTCAAACTTTCCCCCCTTGTGGGTCCCGTCAGCCAATCGCTGCGGTGGGCAGGGCCCGCGCATGATCAAGCGGGGCAGACTACCCCCCTTTTAATTTATAGAGGGGAAAAATGTCCATGCGTTGGTTCTTTTGATCCGAGATGTTTTATTTGATGTGGTGATTTTCATTGGCTTTGAAATGCCTATTTCCCATTCCACGCGAATTTATTGAGTGAGAATACGCGTCTTGTTAGGCAATGTAGCCTCACAATTAAGTGTGGAAACACGCAACATACAATAAAAAAACAAGGTCTGAAGTGACGTGAATAATAAACGTAATAATAACAACAATAATACTAATAATGATGATACTAATGTAAATAATGGAAAAAAAATCAAATCAAAGTTGTGCAATTCCTCATAATTAAGCCGTTGCAGGTGAAACACAACCAATGTTTTTAATTCGTTGCTGTGGAGCATGAAACGGCGGATTATATTTGCACGTCCCAAGTCAAGGAAGAGAGACAACATAAACAGTGGATCCTGGAACACAAAGCCATCCTGACTCGTTGAACAACTCTTCAGCGGTGATGCTCAGCTTTGGAGAAAAAAGGACGGACTCGGACGCTTTCTTTTATCAAGGGGCCCCAAAAGATCAAAGCAACCATCACTCCCCCCACCCCCCTCCATCACACCCCCCCCCCCCCCCCCCCCCCCTCTCGGCTCCCTTCAAAGTTCCCCGGGTGTACTGTATATTTTAAGTCGACTCGTGCATCCTGAAAGAGGGTTGGCCCAACATTAACATGTTTTAGGAACTAAGGATTCATTTAATTTATTTTCTTACTCGTTATTTACACTGAACCTTGACTAAACGTCATTCGCAACACAAAGTACCCTCGGAGGACACTCATCCGCCTGAAACTCCCGAGCCATTACGTAATAAATTGACCAATTGGCTTGAAGCATTACAGCGCGTGAAGACGCACTAAAAAATGTAAATGCATTGAACGCCTGGAGGGACGCGATCTAAATTGGTTTAATCCCGCTGCGTGGAAGGGATGTGCAAAGCGTCGCGCACAATAAAAGCGTAAAGACATTGTGAATATCTATTAGACGCTATACAGGCGACGCGCTCAAAGGAAACCCGAACAAGAGCGTTGTGTTAAGCGGCACATTTAAACAGAACCCCGTTGCTTTTAACTAAAGCTTCAAACGTCAGACACGACTTTGGGGGGAACCGGCGTCATGACAGTGATTGACACGCATTAAGATGCCATTGTTCAAACGAGACAGCCCTTAAAAGAGTCATGTTGTGCCATCAATTTAAAACGCTTCTATGTTCCCCAAAGCAGTAGAACCTATTGCCGGTTCAGATTCAGTCCTTTTTCACAACATAAACTGAACTAAGAGGATGGATTGCAAGGTGCTTCTGAGCAGCGTTCCTCATTTATACATACTAGTAGTAGTAGTTAGTTTGCATCGGCTTAAAATCTAAAATCCTATCAAGGCGATGGACTGGGAGGTGTCCAGGTCTCGGTCCACGACCGGAAGACCGGCTGGACTTCTGGCATTCATTGGGATCTTCAAACGATGCTTGTATAGATTCAGACATGTGGTGGGGGCCTCAGAAGCACGGGCTCTCTCTCTCTCTCAGTCTCTCTCTCTCTCTCTCTCTCTCTCTCTCTCTCTCTCTCTCTCTCTC
>NC_079413.1:3167925-3240448 GCF_026213295.1 Gadus chalcogrammus | reverse complement strand
TGAGAGAGAGAGGGAGAGAGAGAGAGAGAGAAGAGAGAGAGAGAGAGAGAGAGAGAGAGAGAGAGAGAGAGAGAGAGAGAGAGAGAGAGAGAGAGAGAGAGAGAGAGAGAGGGTGAGATTGACTGTGTAGCCGGCAGCCCCCTCAGTCAGACACCATAAAAGTCTCTATAAGTCAAATTTAAAAGAATCCTCTGCCCTTTGTGTAGTTGTTACATCTCGTGGTCTTTGTCTTTTCTCTGGTGATGGATGTGTGTTTCATTATGTGGTGAGCGATTGAAGTGGTTTCGGAACATGCCGGCACTTTTGTTTTATTTAGAGAAAGGTAAGAACCGTGGCAGTGGCGGCTCTTTTGAAGGCCTCGCGATTTATCGTTGTTTTTTCCACGGGAGGCGTTCCCCCTTCTCCCCCTTCTCCCCCTTCTCCCCCTTCTCCCACTTTTTTTTCTCTCTTCTCTCCTTTTTTTAAATTACAGCTCGTCGAGATCGGAGACGACTCCGTTGCTGTTTTTGGAGGGGGTTTACGTTTCACGTCTGAATATGAGACGTTTTTCCTCGTTTGTCAGTCGACGAGAAAGCGCAGGTCTGGGTGGCGAACTTTGAACCCCCCCCCCCACACACACACACACACACACACACACCCCCCACCCCTGCCGTATATCAGTCCCCTGTCACACCTCTGTCTACGTTATATGTTGTCTGTTCTGTTTTATCCGCAATTAGTTCATTCTGTTTGCTATTGTGTGCAGAATTAAAAAGTGATTGTTCTGAAGACCTTCAGACCAAGAGGCTAGGTTCTCATCCTTAGTGATGTCTGTCTGCCAGCCAGACAGACAGGCAGCACTATTGATGCTGTGGTGCCGAATGTGTGGTGCCTGTTGTTTTTAACTGCTCTGGTATATTTCCAGTCCGATGTTCAGACAAGTTGCTAAATCCTCTATTTCTGGTTGTTGTTCTTCTCTTTATTATCATGCCAGCAAAACAAAAAAAGAAGTGTGTGCAAGGCTTCTGCCTTTCTGTCTTGCAAAAATAAAGATTCCCTACAATAGACCTCTGAAGAATAAGTCCCAAATCCGCGGATCTGGTTTCCTCTCTCAAATGGCTACGGGGAATAACACGGCGTTCCTGAATGATCGTACATAACATCGTACGCTGGGTTTTTGGATTGTCGGTGCCGTTAAAGTAGTAAAAGATTATTAATGCTACTTTAACAACACCGACAATCCAAAAACCCAGTCGAAACTAGATGGATACATTTTGTAGTTCAAAACGTGACGCAGCCTTTACGCGGTTTGTTATGTACGATCATTCAAAGATACCGTGTTATATTCAACTGACACGGACTGAATGAACCGGAGCCTCGGAGGCGGGACTTATTCTTTAGAGGTCTGTAGACCCCCCTGCTGTCTTTGACCTCTACAGGCATGGCCCCGACCGCAAAGGATCATGGGATATGAGGCATTGCCTCGCACTTTCCTTCCTTTGAAACGCATCGGATGTCCAATCAGGTAAACAGAGTTGGATGCTAACGTCAAAGTTTACGTTTACATTTGATGAGGCGCGGATTTAAGATAGGGATGGCGAATGAGTTAAGGTATAAAAAACATCATTCAAATAATTGAGGAATCTAAAATCATGTTGTTTTTTTCATAAAGCTTTAACGCTGTAGTCCCTTTGATGAGAAGGCCATCAACTGCATGATGGTTCCTAATGCTATTGTGACGCATGCTGTCTATTTCCATCCCTATTAACCTCAATCAAGCTTTATCTCCGTCACCTGCTACTCTGTGTATGCCAGTCAGAGGCCTAGCATGTGTCACAGTCTATCGTCTATATGATTACTTTCTATCTGGCAGTTGCTAGGGAAGTTGAAAATTTGAGTGGAAAGTTGTTGGTTTCAACTCCAGACCCATTTTTGGAAATGTCCACCAAGAGCAAGATACTTAGGCCAAATCCCATTTCTACCCCTTACCCCTTCCCCTAACCTCTCCCTCTTGTTTTGAAGGGGTAAGGGTAAGGGGTATGGGTTAGAAATGGGATTGGGCCTTAAACTCTTCAAAGTGCTCCTATTGAGCTGGCTTGTGTGGAAGTGTGTGTAAAAATGGCGGAATCCCGATGCATAAAATGCAGTGGAAAAGCCGTTTAAATGCAGTCCGTTTACCATTGCACCTCCAGCTGTGTCTGTCGGCATGGGAATGTGTGCCATTTATTGCCAAACCTTTGCGAGGCATATCATAACAGAGCTTTTAATGTGGTGAATAAAGCAGGCCATACTCAGTGTAGAGCCAGGCATCGTTTCAGCCCCCCTTGCCATCCCCATGTGAGTTAGACGCGGATGGTCCCCAGGGGGAAGGAGAAATCTCGTTTCGTTATTTTCCCCTTTGAACGTGTAACACAAAGCATCGCACTTCCCGCACTTCCTCCCAGAGCACAGCAGACAGGAAGCAGTTAATGACAAGGACCAGTACTCTGAGCTGACCCGTGACCCCGTGCGTTGACCCCGGGCAGCAATCTGCCGGGAACCCTCCTCCACATGAAAGCCCGTCTTGTTGACACGCCGGGGCTCGGGCGGCGTTCCGCTGCCCCCGCCGGCCGGGGTGAGGAGATGGACCCGGCGGCGTCTTGACCTCTTCCTGCGCTGCAGAGGGAAGTTAAGAAACACGTTCGCTAGTCTAGAGTCCATTACCGGCAACGAAAAACAAGAAGAATCACACCAATCAACGCTGCTGCCTACGCATTGGTTTCCACGGGAACCCCTGCATACTGCTCGTACCTCCCCAGGTCGCTTTACTTTTTGCTGCTGTCTTCTCTACTTGACTGTATTCATGACTTCTGCACTATCCCACCCTATTGTTTATACTATACTGTGCTTATATTGCACTATATGACAATCAACTGCAATCACATGTTCAAACTGCACCTTCACTGCTCTCTGCACTTCTGTTTAGATCTCCAACCACATTTCGTTGTCTCTGTACTTGTACTCTGCGCAATGACAATAAAGTTGAATCTGAATCTGACCTACAGCCCCGTCGTGCTGCCATTCCGTCGGTTGGTTGTTGCGGTTGTTGGTTCGACGTCGGATGGGGGGGAAAACGATCCCCGAGGCCAAACCCATCGCTCCCTGGTTGGTAACATCGGTCGACGTCGGTAGCTAAGGCCGCCGTACACAACAAGTGCTTGAGTCGTTCATCGTGCGTGTGTGTGTGTGCGTGTGTGTGTGTGTGTGTGTGTGTGTGTGTGTGTGTGTGTGTGTCTGAGGTGAGTATTAGTCAGTTTAACAGCCCAGACCTCATTCGCTGCGGTCCTGGGAGAAGTGTAACGAAGGGCAGCGTCACGCTGGGCCCCGCCAGCACGACCTGGAGAAATAGTAATTACTGACGGCAGTTTTACATTCAAACAGCTTTAATAAACCTTTCATGTCTCGCTAGTGCATGACGTCCAGACCCACCGTAAGCCTGATTGGCAATCTCTCACAGGATTTAGTTCTTTTTTTAACGGTCGGTATTTTTATGCGCTCGCTAAAAATAGAGCACGCTCTGACGACCAGGGTTCCCGTTGAGTTTCAGACGCTCATTTAGGGTACCAGGACGAAGCCCCCCCCCCCCCAACACACCCTTATTGACGTCACATCACCCAAAGTGCCCCTTTTATTTTTAGATGCTCCCCCCTCCCCCCCCCCCATAACTAATTGTTCACATCAATGAGTCTGTGCTGTAGAGTAAGAGGATTAATCTGTTGTGGTCACCTATGTCCTGACCGAGGAGGGAGGGAGGGAGCTGAGGGGGAGAAGGGGGGAGGGAGGGAGGGAGGGAGGGAGGGAGGGGGGGAGGGAGGCGGTAAGGAACACAGGGTTACAGAAATAGCCCCGGCCCCGGGCCTAATTGTCCGACCCGCTCACCCCCCCCTTCGCTCCCCTCCCCAGCCCCCTAAACCCCTATCCCCCTCCTCAGCTGCACGCCAAGGTCCGTGACCCAATCATCCACCTGGCTTGTTCCGGAAGACTCCTTTCCGCCCCCCGCGGCGAGCAAAGCCCCGGTCAATGCGCCTGTCCCCCCCCCCCCCCCGTCCCAGACCAACGGTCAAGCGCCACTACCGGTTAGGGGCGCGCCTCGCAGAGGGCGCGGGTGTCTGGGGCGGCCAGGTATGCTCTAATCCTCCCTGGCATGGGCCCCATGGGTCCCTAACGAAGAACGGCCCTGAGGGCCCCCCCCTTCCGCAGAGGGCCCCGGGGAACCTCTGCATGTCACGGCGGTATAAACAGCGGGGCCGAGACGCGGCTTTATTTACATTCTCCCCGCGCACGCTATAGCCTTTTCCCCTCGTTGGTACGTCCGTCCGTCCGTCCGTCCATGCACATGTGGTTTCCGTGAGTGTGTGTGTGTGTGTGTGTGTGTGTGTGTGTGTGTGTGTGTGTGTGTGTGTGTGTGTGTGTGTGTGTGTGTGTGTGTGTGTGTGTGCGCCTGCGTGCGTGCGTGCGTGCGTGCGTGCGTGCGTGCGTGCGTGCGTTTTTGTTATTCGCCGTTGCGACTGTTTGTGCCTGAGCATATGTGTTTTGGTAGCATCTCGTGGGGTTGTGTACGGGGGGCTCGCGTGTGAGCGCATGGGAGAGCAACGCGTCCCATGAGGAATGCATTCTCCTGCGTCCCCTTCAGCATTCCTGCCTGGTGGAGGGCGGCCCCCCTGGCCATGGGGGGGGGGGGGGGGGCAGGGGCCTCCTGTCTCCTGAGCGATAATGCATTACAGCCGCAGTAGCCGCGGCGCTAGCACGCGCGGCGGCGTGGCTGGCATGTATTTGGGAGGGTTCTGTTTAGCTGCGACTGCACAACAAAGATGTGTTGTTTACGGACGAGTCCTTGAATAGAACATGGAATGGTGGCCAATAACAAATGTTGCGCTCTCTCCATTCTGTCGCGAATGCTTCAGGATTCCTCAAAATAACATAAGTTCTTGTTTTTTTTTGGTCTAAAAACAACAAAACAACAAAGGTGCATATCGGAAGCCGACCATGAGTTTTAAAATACGAACATGTAGACTGAGGAGGACTTTGATCAACTAATCCACTCTTGAGTTCCTTCCTATTTGAACTACCATCTGGAAGAAAGAGAGGAAACTATTTGTATACATCGTTCGCATTTTTCTTGGGTCAAACACTGAAGATTATATTATATAACGGAAATGCCTGCTGTCATGTTATGATCCACACATTGGATATCGGTGGATATACCGGAGGGAAGGCTTAAAATTGGAAATAAACTCTGCGGACTGGAGCTGCATCACAAGAGGCACACCAAACAATGACCATCTAATGGAACGTACAGCCTGAGATAAAACACAAATCAAATATCAAGTACCTTTTATTGGCATCTGCAAAATTTCAATCTCAAGAAAAGGGCCAATTATAGGTTATGATTAAACAGTCAGCCAACTAGAAATCAGCAGATTGAACGTTGAGCATGTTGGAACAGTCAGCAGGCTAAAAAATGACAGAACGCTGCAACCGTCAGCATGCTGGAACAACAGAACACTGGAAGAGTCTGTGAGCCGGAACAGTCAGCAAGCTGGCAGAGCAGAACGATGAAAAAGTCTGCAAGTCTGAACAGTCAGCAAGCTGGAACACCCAGAAGCCATAACTGAAACAGTCAGCAAGCTGGAACAGCAGACAATAGAAGAATCTGCAAGTCGGAACAGTAAGCAAGCGAGAACCGCCAGCAAGCTAGAAAAGACGGAACGCTGGAAGAGCAGAGCGCTGGAAGAGTCTGCGAGCCGGAACAGTCAGCAAGCTGGAAGAGAGCTTCTCCAGAGCTTCTGCTCAGGCTGCTGACACTCCCAGCCTTTAAAGTGTGATCAGGAAAAGCTTGAACTCATTACGGTCCTCCACGTTCCCCAATGCTTTTCTTTTTAGTCTTAACTGCTTGCGTATGTTTAATAATCCAGCCTTCAGATGTAATTTGTTCCACTCAGATGCATTAGAAGGAAAGCGGTACAGTAGTGGACTACCTCATACCATCTAAACGTCTTGTGGAAAGTGTCCGGGGCCAAATCCCACAAACCCATTCTTTTTTAGTGTGCGACTGTGAGTGTGTGAGTGATTGTATGTGTGTATGTGGCCTATGAGTAGACAGATGCAAATCAAACATTTTATATATAAAATCTCAAGGACAGCTTTTTCTACTTTAACAATAAAGTGAAACCTAAAATGTGTTTAAAGTCCAAAAAACACGCCACAGATATCCAAACTTTTTTTTATTTCTTGTCCTCATCATACCCATCAGTGAGTGCCGACCACAGACCCGGTCCTCCATCAGAACCCCATGCTGGGTGCATACCCGCCGCACTAGCACCCTGACGCTTACTACTTCTGTGGGTTCCAGCTGTCAGTGAGCGCCAGTGAGTCGAAGGAAGTGCAGTGAGTCACCGAGGGCCACACAGCTAAACACGCGGTGAGGTGTCGCGCAGCTATGCTGACCATCAGCACACACACACACACACACACACACACACACACACACACACACACACACACACACACACACACACACACACACACACACACACACACACACACACACACACACACACACACACCGCTCCTTGCGTTTATTTACCTGGAGAACCACACACTATACTCATCTTTGGGCCGCGTTCCAATGTGTTTTATGCTTGCTTTCAAGCGCAGGGGGTTAATCTATGCGTGTGGTCCAAGACAAGCGCAGCCATTCACTGAACCAACGCCGCCGTTCAACTTTCCCCTGCGCCAGAGGTCTCCAGTAGCCCCTCCACCCCCACCATTACCACCACCAGCCCCCTACACCACCCTCCCCTCCCAACCTCTAACCAAACATCGCAGGACAGCAAAAGGGAACTTCAAAGTGGCCAGAGGGGGGTACATGTATTTTTTTTTCCCTGCCACTTGTCATCATCTAAGGGACTGGCTGCGCCCCTTATTACGCTAATTGCTCCCAACTGCTCCGGGAGGCTTTGATGAAGGCCGGCCCGTAAGCACCTGCTGTTGCGCTGAGTTAGCACAGGTGGGCACTCACTCTCACTTTTGCTGCTGTTAATAACGGGACTTAAAAAAAACATACTCTTTCTAAAATAAACAAAACTGTCTTCATCTTCATCATGAAACGTTGATAATGATTCTTAATTTGAGTCCTTTATGGTACTAGAGATCCTCTCGGCAGAAAGCGAGAACGAGCAGAGTAGAACCGCTTTTTGTGCGCGGCGGTCTGGCGCCATCTTGTGGTAAAACCGGGGTTAGAAATCCAGCAACTGCAAAACAAGCCAGATTCAGACGTCAGAATAATATAGGCGGTAGCTCTAGACAGGCCAAAACCGTCTACCAAACTCGTTGTATGTGTGAAAAAAAGATGGTGCTGATTTAATGTTTTACTTAAATACCACTATAATATTAAAAAATATATATTAAAGGAAATTATAATTTAGGTCAACTAGAGACAGCCTGCAATTGACCACATTTTCGGAATAAGCATGAATAAACGAAGAAGACTCGAAGACTTCGATTGAACATTATAAGATTTAGTGTATTGATGCACAGTGTATAAATAAAGGTAAACATAGTGTACTAAAACATCAGTGAACTACCAGTTGAGGAAGGATCTTCTCAAAGTGCTCTATGTGCACTTGATCACAATCCTCAGATTCAGCTTGCTTCAGTGACCTCAATGCCGCCTCTGAAAAAAATAAAGAAAATAAAGGTAACATCACCCATTGGATGATTCGTATAACAATAACAAACCCCTGGTTATAGCAGAGCCCGTCTACGAATATTAGACATTCTCTGGTTATAGCTAGATGGACCGGTTAGCCAGCACTAACCAGGATGCCTGGATCCAAACCCCCCCCCCTCCCGACGAATACCAGCTGGCTCCTCAGCCTTCACCTCATCACCATGGCCTACACTCATTTTCTCATTTGTATTTAATTTGACTTAAAAAGTTTTTATCCATTATTTATGTCAGTTATGGCCCCCATTGCACTTCAAACCGTCCCTGACCGGGGGTCCCCGCTTACTTAATTCTACTTAAGGATATAATATGTAACATTTGGACATGAGATTGCTCTTAACCACTAGATGACTCTTCATCGCTTTATCAAACGAAGAAGAAGAAAATAAACAGACGTTCTCGTTTGATAAACTAAAACATTAAAAATGAAATGGACTTGCCGAACGAAGGACCAACCTGCCACATTCCCTTGTACATACCTTGAACCAGCACCCTCAGCATCTCGGACATCAGTATGGTTGCGTCACTACTGACTGTTGGTGGAGGGGGAGATGAATCAGTCAACACAACGACACAACGACCGCTCCGTTTACCTTTACATCAGGTTTAATCGTACATGGATCCGGACTCACGTCTGGTTTTATCTTCCTTGAAGTGACCTGACAGGAGCTTGCTCACGGTCTCCTGTAGGGGAATAAACCACGTATATGAATAGACAGTGAAAATGACTGAATTAATAAGTTGACGTGAAGCATGAATAGTGAATATCCAGACAAAGGCCTCTGTGTGTCAAAACGCTCAAATAAAGTAAACACAACAGAATGACAAAACGATACAACCCCTCACGTAGGAGTATTGTGTGTTATTTCCGACGTTTACAGCTACTGAAGATACTCTAAAGAGAGGATTCACGAACATGTGCTGCCGGTATAAAGGTGATACTCTTTGAATCAGCAGTGAAGACGTGAGACTTCATGACGTAGTTAACGTTATGCTGGTGTCTGTCCCATCGCATTGTAAATGTATTTACTAATGGAATGCCATTGAAATTATAGTAATTAATTACTCAGTGATACGTAATAGGGCTTGGATGAGATACATCTTAGTTTCAAGAAAGGAATGCCCATGTTTTCCAGTAAAGCTGCCGAGCTTTACTTACCTTTTTAAATTCCACTCGCTGTTCTTTCTCCGCCATGTTTACAGCGACGCAGGATTCCCGCAAATTTGTTTGGCTGGTTGGAACACGGTACGTCATCAACACCGCGTTCCGTCATTGGTCCGATCCAACAAGCCCCGCCCCCAGAGCACGATCATAACAAACAGCGCTACATAAAACAGATTTCTCTCTGAATATTATTATTCTATTTAAATGGCTCTGATAACTCGTACCCTAAACAATAACCCACTGTTTGATTGGTTTTGAACTGAATATTTGGTGATCTTTTTTTTTTTATGTAACCATGGGCAATATTGTAGGCTATAAATAATTTCCCTCTGGGATTATTAAAGTATTTATCTATCTATCTATCTATCTATCTATCTATCTATCTATCTATCTATCTATCTATCTATGGTGATAAATGCTAAATGCATATCACGAAGATTATGTATTCTTGTTATTTTTTTTCTTCCGTCAGCATCTGCAAACATTACCGTATTTAAAGTGAGTTTTTTTTTCTACCAAAAGGCATAGACAAGACATAATCCGCCTCTTATTTTTTCCGGAGGTTGCAGAAATGTGTTTCTGAATATTCCAAATAGCATCAGTAAAATTACAGTGAGCTGACGAAGTTAACAAACCGGTAACTCTGCATCTGTAGAATATTTTATTCCCACTTATATTGTTCTCCAAAGTGGGTAAGTGCTTCGGGGCTGCTTTGAACTCATCAGTCTCATTTCATGTAAATGTTAAAATGGTTTCCAAGGCATTTGCCACATAATTTATTTCAGACACACCAGACATTTATATATTACAACATAATTTTCTTTAGTATTCAGTAAAATCACACTCATGTCTGATGTAAAGTAAACAAGATAACAAAGGATATGGGTACAAAGAAAGAAAGAAAGATAGTTAAATCATTTTAAACTCAAAACTTTTGAAAAGACAAAACCTATATTATAGATTTTTTTTCTTTGCAATTGACATCACATTTACATAATACATTTCAATCTGGTTCATGTGAGCTCTTGGTCCAGCCACTGGGCGTCCTCGAAGATGTAACCCAGGCCCATGGAGCGCCTGGCTCTGGGCTGAGACCCACTGCTGGCGGTCGAGGAGCTCACGGTCAGGTCATCCCCAGATTCTCTCTAACAAAAACAAGGGCCACCTGGTCAGGTGGCGTGATGACGAAACAACAACACCTGAAAACGTCTCAGAATAGCAAAATGCGCAGGCCTTTCTATACCCTGGATTTTATTTTCCTTTTTCAAAAAGTTATTATAATACGATGTTGAAGACGTTTTTTGGGGCTTTTAGAGGATCAGTGGAAGTTAGGGAATTACCTTTGGGCTAACTACCCTTCGCACGACCGCCAAGTCGCCTCCAATGAAGTGAGGCCCGGCCATCTCTGCCTTGTCGGCCTCTTCCCCCGTGGCAAACCTGACGAATCCCATCGCCTTGCTGTCTTCTGACTTGTAGTTTTTAAGGATCTGTGCGAGGGATCAGAAGTCACTGCCTGCCAGAGTAGCTAGAGGAATTTCCCTTCAGAGTCATTTTGTTGTAAAACATCAGCCACGTTTTCTGAGTTCACCTTGCACCCAGTGACGTTTCCCCAGTCTCTGAAGTAGGCCTGCATGTAGCCTTCGTTGATGAAGGCGTTCAACTGCTTAACGATCAGTCCATGTTCCTGCCACATTGCATAAATAAACAACCAAATGATGCTATTGTATTATATAGGTTACATACTGTATATGTTATAGTGAGATCATTTGTACTTACCAGCTGATAGTTCTTTTCCAAATCAGCCATGAACATCTTAGGTAGGCTGATGTATGATCTCTTCTCTTCTGTTTTTGTACCAACAGGAGAAAAAATATATGTAAATAAATTACAATGTGTGTGTTTGTGTGGGCATACATATGTGCGTATGTTCACAATAAATACAATACATACAATATTTTTTACAAAGAATAAGGGTACATACCAGTGTCCATCTTTGCTGTGAAGGAACTAAGGCTTTTGTGAGGAAGAGATATGAAGGGAGCCCCTTTAAAAGCTAAGGGGGTGGGTTACAGTAAGGTATTTACGTGATACAGAATGTTTTGCTTCCGTCTTCTTGAGAAAATGAAGAGCAACATTCCATTCTCAGTGTGTCATCCGCCACGCTTTTGAGATTGTACTGTCAATTGTTTCTAGAAGTCTTAAATGGTTAAATGACAGATGTGGTCTAATGCTAGTCTTTGTTTCCTCTTTGACTGGTTAGACTGCATTGTCATACACAGAAATATGGTGTCGAGACACGCAGGTGTTCATTTGGCATAAGAGCATACAAATACATGAAAAACTTATGTTTCAAAATTCAGTGGTCAAACAGCTGCAAATGATTTGATACAAAAATCCATTCCAAGCTATATGATTAGCCATATTGTAGAATTTAAGTTTTGCGTTCAGGTACAATATTATTTTGACATATTTTTCAATAACCAAATATTGCGCTTTGAGCTTGATAATGACTGGATATGCGAGTGCATGTATATGCTAAATGGAGTCGCGGTTGTATTGATCAATCACCTGGTTGGAGACATTCTACCTGAGCTTATTATTTGACTCATTTACAAGCTCTGCACCGAAAATGCGCACAATAAGTGAACAAATTATAAAAAAAAGCAAAAAATAAATAAATGGAGAAATATCTTGGAATATGAACTATCCAAAATAGGAAATACGGAGGGGATAGTATAGGATATATAAAACGTTTTTATTAAAACCGGGCTACAGGTTTGCGTGCTTGCCTTTGAACTACTTACCCAACACTATGTGTTAGTAGAAATGTCTCACAGAAGCATGTTTGTAAACCCTCTATGTTGAAACCCAATAATTGCTGAAGGGTCCATCAGCAATTTGCATATTCCGGATCTCAGTACAAATAGACTGATTACTAGAGCTCTTTTCACGTCTAAATGATTGTGCAATGCACCAAAGAGAGGATGAACTAGGCTATGGTGGTAAACAATCAGGGCCATGTTGAGTGTTGTGAATAAAATCAGGAGCCAGACATTAATTAAAATGATAATTTTATTGAAGAAATGTAGGTAGTAACACTGCATGAATGCACAATATTGTATTTTTTTTCAATTTTTGTGGTTAGCTCTACCAACAAAACTGATTAATAAGGCAAAATACTACTTATCAATTGCTGATTCTCTTTGTACAAAATGATAATTGCACAGTTAAACTAAACACATTTGGATAACAGTACCTTTGTCTTTAACAAAAACAACTGATAAGCTCATGGTTTTCAGCACAACTGATTGATAGAGAAAAACAGTCAACGCAACAAGTCGTATCTCAAATCGCGTGGCTTACTTTGGGAACTTCAGAGAGCAAAACAATAGAGCCTTTAATGCCAAACCTAAGCAAAACTTTGATTGACTCTTTAAATTCTGTAAATTCTTGTCCCAGAGGTCACAGAAGTGTTCAGGTTTTCTATATTCATTATTATTTCTATATTCATGTCACGTAAATTGTCCTAATAATAGCTATAAGACGACAGAAGTAAACAGAACTCTGCATCAATAGACTATCTTCACAACACCCACATATGTTGTTCTCAGAAGTGGGCAGTAGGGCCTCCTATGGGTAATACATGGTACTGCAAATAACTGATTATCAGCCAAATTAAATTCAATGTCAAATGGTTTCCAAACCATTTGCCACATCATTTATTTGAGACACACCAGACATTTATAGTTCAATATATTTCAAACCGAATCTGTTTTAGTATTCAGTCAAATCCCACTCATGATGGAGGAAGAGTAAACAAGACAACAAAGGTTGTGGGAAAAAAGATTGCCAGCTTAAAAAAATATTGAAACTCGAATATATTGAAAAGACGAAACCTGTACAGATTGATTTCTTTGCATTTGACATCACAATACATAACACAAGTTCATCATGTCCATGTCATCTGACAGCAGAGCAGTTCAGGTCATCCCCACATCCTCTCTGAAAGGGGTACCTGGTCAGGTGGTGTTACAAAGCACATTTAGGCCCAATCCCATTTCTACCCCTTACCCCTTCCCCTTACCTCTTCAAAACAAGGGGAGGGGTAAGGGGAAGGGGTAAGGGGTAGAAATGGGATTGGGCCTTAACGCCTCTCAGAATTGAACAAGTATAGCAGAGCCTTTTAGAGGATCAGTGGAGGTTAGGGAATTACCTTTGGACAAACTACCCTTCGCACGACCGCCAAGTCGCCTCCAATGAAGTGAGGCCCGGCCATCTCTGCCTTGTCGGCCTCTTCCCCCGTGGCAAACCTGACGAAGCCCATCGCCTTGCTGTCTTCTGACTCGTAGTTTTTAAGGATCTGTGCGAGGGATCAGAAGTCACTGCCTGCCAGAGTAGCTAGAGGAATTTCCCTTCAGAGACATTTTGTTGTAAAACGCCTGTAAATTCAATCAGCCACGTTTCTAGTTTTCTGAGTTCACCTTGCATCCAGTGACGTTTCCCCAGTCTCTGAAGTAGGCCTGCATGTAGCCTTCGTTGATTAAGGCGTTCAACTGCTTAACGATCAGTCCATGTTCCTGCCACATTGCATAAATAAACAACCAAATTATGCTATTGTATTATAGGTAAGGTAGGTATATAGTTTATAGTGAGATCATTTGTACCAGCTGATAGTTCTTTTCCAAATCAGCCATGAACATCTTAGGTAGGCTGATGTATGATCTCTTCTCTTGTTTTAGTACCAACAGGAGAAAAAAAAATGATATCAATAAATTACAATTGTGTTTGTGTGTGTGCATATGTATGTATGTACACAATGAATACAGTACGTACAATAATTATAATACATAATAAAAAAATGAATAAGGGTACTCACCAGTGTCCATCTCTTCTGTGAAGGAACTAAGACTTGTTTGAGGAAGAGATATGAAGGAAGCCAATTTAAAAGCAAAGGGGGATGGGTTACAATATGGTATTTACGGGATGCAGAATGTTTTGTTTCCGTCTTAAGAAAATTAAGAGCAACATTGAAGATCATGCACACATTCCACGCAGTGTGTGACATCAAAATTACATGGTTATTAGATTGCTCCAGTAACAATGTCGTTGTTCTTGGGAATTATAATATTATTTCTGGAAAAAGAGGGTAATTGTAGCCTTTATGTCCTCTTTGACTGGTTAGACTGCATTGTTAGACAAAGCAATAACGTTTGCACACACAGGTGTCAATTTTGCATAAAAGCATATGAATATATCCTCACCTCCTCATCCTCATCGTCATCCGCTTATCCGGGGTCGGGTCGCGGGGGGAGCAGCTCAAGCAGGGGGCCCCAGACTTCCCTTTCCCGGGCATATGAATATATTAAAACCCAATATTATTTTTTGTGGTAAATATCCAAGGCAAATATAATGCTTTGATCTTGAAAACGACAGATTATGGCCGAAACTGAAGGGTAGGGGATAGTAGACTAAAGGACATACAAAAGGTATTCATTTAAAACCCCGCAGACTGCAGGATTGCGTACTTTGAACTTCTTACCCAACACTAGGAGTTAGTAGATATGCCTCACAGAAGCATGTTTGTAAATCCCCTATGTTGAAACCCAATAATTGCTGAAGGGGCCATCAGCAATTTGCATATTTCATCCCCGATCTCAGGACAAAGAGATGGATTCCAAGAGCTTATCTTAATGTCACATGCCACCAATGGAAGTATGAACTAGGCCAGAGCAGTCAAATCAAGGGCCATGGTGAGTTTTTGATTTATTGCCCCGAATCAAATGTTTTCCACGCATCTTGATGGATGATTGTCTTGAAACTTGAACCAGCCATTCTAAAAGGTCACTTATACGCTCTATTAGACAAACGTATAATTAAATCGTCATGTGGTACCAGGTTTCGTCATAATGCCCAACGCAAAGACCTTCAATTGCATGCTGGGAATAGAAATAGTACAATTTCAAGACATTGATTTTGTCGATGGATATACTATGTAAAATAGTCTAGTTACAGGACGGTAATTCCCAATGGATTTAAAAAATGCAAATAAAACAACTTTCATTTTCAATCAGTTTCTTTATTAGACATGTACAGGGGCTTATATTTAAATTATGTGAAGGGACAACTGCTTGATAAATGTCTAGTTATTTACAAATGTAAATCACCGGTCATACAGCAGGCTTAAATACAACAGTCTCTACAGTAATAGAGATGCTAGTAGTCTACCAAGCTTTGACCATTACCCGAAGGATAAGGAACACAATGTAGTTATATTGCTCAAGATTCTCAACCAGTGGAACGAGAAAAACAACTTGTGTCCGTATTATGTTTGATGAAAAAGTATTCATGAAAACACAAAGAAATGTGTAGCATTTTAATCTATTTCTCTATGAGGAGGTGGATTTCTGAAACATGCACACTTTGCAAATGAAGAATCCTGTCTGCCATGAAGACAAAAGAGGACTGGGATGGACAAGTAAATTGATGGACTCACGCCAACAAATGTGTTTTTAGAGAACCTGGCAACTAAACTGATATCCAGTAATAGGTCGTCATGGAACATGGTCTTCCAAGGTGGATGCGTCCCCCCTACCGAGACATCCACCCACTGTTATCTCTGTGCTGTAGCGCGCGACCCCTTCCTCATGACGGGTTCTGTCCTGTGTTCAGGTTGAGGAACCCACCTGGGTGGGACCTCCGTCCAGGGAGGTGCTGGATCAACCACTCAGTTCCCGGTGGACCTTTTACCTTAAATAAGGAGCGAAAGCAATTTGTCAAGAAAAGGGTATGCTTTGATGTCCATCCGGGAGCCACAAACCAGCTCATGGTGACATTAGTCAACTTTATGTAACATTATACACATTAACATTAGACACTTGATCAAACATTAGACACATACAACATTCAGAAAGAAGGTAGCAGAGAGAACGGGGAATATAAGTTTGGTACTTTTTTATTATCTATTCTGTAATCAAAATACGAATAAGCATGGTTACATTGATAAACCGACAGGAAACAGATTATTTTTTCTTTAAACAAAGCTGGTAAAGTAGCACCATCTCATTCCCCTCAATCTTTTTCCTCATCCCGCCTCCGTCCCACCTCAGTCAGCATAGCACTGCTGCCCCCACCTGGACGGAGACCAGTACTGCGCCAGGCTTACACTAAAACATGTACAGATAAAAACTAAATAAACAGGAAGACCAGGGAGAATAAAGGGAATTCTTTGTTACCACGCCACAGAGCTCAACAACTTACCTTTTTTCGTGTCTGTGACTCCGTTTACTGTTCCCTCGACTTCCGTTTCATCCTCAGCATAGCTCATCAGCAGCGTCTTCTGTTTGTCTGTCAGCGTCCTGGACAGGAAAGAAACATCATACTGTTTAGCTACTTTAGTCAGGTTTTTTTTTTTTTTTTTTTTTTGCATCTTTTAAGATATATTATATTCAAGTCACTGAAATATTAACTAAATCAACTCACTTGGGCACTTTGATTTTGACGTGAACGTAGTGGTCTCCGAAGCCGTGGCTGCTGACCTTGGCGATTCCTTTCCCAGAGAGACGGATCCTCTGGTCTGTCTGGATGCCAGCAGGAATCTGGACAAACAAAGATAACATGTTAACCTAAGATATTTAAAGTTACTGGGTTTGTCTACAGCTCTTGTGGCTCATCCCTCCCGGCCCTTTAGTGACACACATTTATATTCCACGTGGTTTTCGATCAACAAGTCTTAAACTCGTTAATCGGGTGTCATTGGAGGGTCAGAGATAGGTAATATCCATTCTCTTCTCGATCTCCCTCTCCTCGATCTCCCTCTCTCTCCTCAATCTCCCTCTCTCTTTCTCCCCCCAAACCCCTCTCTCTTACTGTCACTCTCTCTCTTAGCTTCATGATGAGCTCATCTATGATTTCCATAGGCTAAGTTGTGAATGCTTGCGTTTGTGTGCGCATGCAGGCCTCCTCACCGGTAGGTTGAGGGTCTCGTAGAGGCCTTGTGATCTGGCACTGCCTCCCAGGATGGCTTGGGCCACGGAGATGAGCAGATCCGAGTGGACGTCAGCACCCTCTCTTCTGAACACCGGACTCTTCTGGACCTGTTGATCCACACCAGCACACAGAGACACTGAATCATCCGTACGCAGGGCCGGCGCTCGTCATAGGCGACCTAGCGATCGCCTAGGGCGGCAAATGTGTTGGGGGCGCCCTCTGGGGGCGCCCTCTGGTGGCGCCCTTAATTAATTAACAAATGGAACGGAGAAGGGAGGGGGTGCGGGATTAATTGTAAGGTCTTTTTGACCCGTTTGTGTATATTTTTGGGGAGAAATGTCATAGTTGTCAGTTACGACGTTTTTTTTGGGAGAGACATGCTGAATAAATGCATGTTTTCAAAAATATTCTTTTTTGAGTGATTTCAATAATGACCAAAATAATCGTGATTATGATTTTTCCCATAATCGAGCAGCCCTACTTCATTCTATAAAATGAAAAAAGAATGGCAAATGCCCAGAGGTCCGCTAAAGTTGCCTGCTATTCCAGACAAGCAGGCAAGAAAACAACCGTTTATTTTTTTGATGATTTGAAGCTGAAGTGCAACCAAAAATATTCAGAATCGCAAGGAACAAATGTTTTTTCGCATTTTTACTTGAATGTGGTAGATCCTAGTTTGTAGCCATCCTAATAAAGATCAATAAATCAAGGTCTTTCTGTTGATCTACTCAACGGTTTCAGAAGGATTGGTCGGACTCAGAACCAGTCCATTCTACACCACAATCCAACTATGTAGTCTGGGGAGCAGCGGAGCTTTGGGCGACAGCTTATATTTAGGCTGGCCTGGCTAATCCCCCGTCAGACCTGTTAGTGTCCGCACTCACCCTGAAGGTGATGAAGATCTCCTTCTTCCCCACCGGCATCCTGACTGTCTGGCCCTCCTCCACTCCTAGAAAACATCAGACGGAAACAAGTCTTACTAGCATTCTTACAAAGCATACATGTGAAAAACATTTGTAGAAATAATAGGCTTTGGTGCTGTAGCTTAAGATTTAACAGCCAATGGGTTTGTAATTACATAGCCATCCATCAGCTATCAGTAAGTGAAATGCTCTATGGGAATATCCGTTTCGAGTTGACTTATGGTGGTTTTATTATCCATCCGTCTCGGAGGTCCGAGGACGTTGCCTAGCGACACGCACGAACACGCCCCTTTTCCTCGGACGGCGAACTTGCTTGCCCGGTTGAACTCGGAGGAGGCCGAGCAAGGATTCCGAGACAGAATTCAAGATGGCTGCACCCAGTGTGACTTGTAAGTATGAACTGTTGATCGTGTTTGGACCACTTTGGTGGTTTAAATGGCAATTTCAATCCCTCGTATTACTGCAATACCTTAATGCGTCCGTATCTCTGCCTATGACCTATACTTATTTTTAAGCTATACTTATTTTGCCAATGCTACCGCGACAACAGACTCTGGGTGGCGTCCATGTTTGCTCCAACGGCCGACGCGCAAAACATAATAAAACGCTTGAAGTGTGGGCGTGACGTCACATCCGAGGTCCGAGTCGGTTCGCAGAGAATACTAAAACGCACGATGAGCCTGCCTCTGTACGACACAACAGAGCCCAAGCTCCCCTCCGAGAGGAGAGAGGATTTCTCTTGCTCAGTCATAAAATATTTCCTGCTCCCTCTCTTCAACTCTTGAATCGAACAACAGCAGCTTTAATTACTACTGGGCTCGGCGTCAATAAAACTAACCCTAACCCTAACCCTTCGTCACACGGCGGACGCCTCAACACCAAAACTACGATTCGCTTTTCGACGAGCAAGAGGCTCCCGTCTCCGTGTCTCCGTGGAACCGACGGGGAGCGGCGCGTCGACTGACCTGCCGGCACGGGCACCATCACCGTCCTCCTCTGCTTGGTCTGGCCGGTGCCGCGGCAGGAGCCACAGGGGGTGGAGACCACCGAGCCCTTGCCGCCACAGCGCCGGCAGGTGGAGCGCATCACGAAGGGGCCCGTGTTCACCGTCTCCTGCGGGGGGGGAAAGGGAAAACGTGATAAAGTGAAAAATCACTTCTCTCACTCTTTTGCAATCAGCATAGATGCATGTCGTTTGCATATAGATGAGCATATCGTTAGCCTCATAGCTTAATTGGCTCAGTCGTATTTTAACTTTCATCTTGTATTTTGCGTCAAAAATGCCCGTCATGTAGATGACTTAGGCAGATAGTGATTATGGAATGTAAAAAGCACCCTGATTGGCTAAGAATGGAGCCAATGAGGCACAGGGAATCAGCAGCGCTAGGTGAGTAGAGTTAGGCTCAATCCCATTTCTACCCCTTAACCCTTCCCCCTCCCCCTTGTTTTGAAGGGGGAAGGGGAAGGGGAAGAGGAAGGGGAAGGGGAAGGGGGAGGGGTAAGGGGTCGAAATGGAATTGGGCCTTAGGCTAGATATCACAATTTGGGCAGAACATGACTCAGGATAACTCTGCTATTATGCTTAAGCTGCATGGTTAACTCCGAGTGTGAATCTGTATTAACCATTGTAAGTCGCTTTGGATAAAAGCGTCTGCTAAATGTAAATGTACAAGACCCTATTTGGACCCTAGAAAGGGTCTGGACCCTCCGACCCTGGACCCTGGACCCTGGCTCTTGTCCTACCGGGCGAGAGCGAGGGCCTGCAGCAGCGGGGTGCCTGTGGACTCACCATGCCGGAGCCGTTGCAGTGCTGGCAGTGCTGGACCTTGGTCCCGGGTTCGTGACCCTTGCCTTCGCAGCGCTGACACGAGGCCTCCATGTTGATGGTGATCTCTTTGTTGACGCCCTTCGCTGCCTGGGTGAAGGTCAGCTCCATGATGTACTGGGACACAAACAGAGAGCAGGCCGTTGACAACACATCTCTTCAACAGGAGACAAAGATAGCTAATGAACTTGAAACACACATCAACGTTTGTTTTTCAGCTTTTTTTTTCCCTCTGGTCTAAAATGTAGCATCTGATCACACTTGCATCACGAACATCCGGATCAAGCATGTGGAGAAAACAAAACTGACACAGGCTTTTTCAAATCCTTCGCGGAAACCTCACTGACCTCTTGCGGCTGGTCGAAGATGGCGTTGAAGTCTCCGAAGCCCCGCGAGCCGGAGAACTCCCCGAAGATCTTGCGGAAGAGCTCCTCGGGGTCCACGCTACTGGCCTGGCCGCTCCAGTACTGCTGCCCGCCGCCGCCGCCGCCCGCCTGCCCGGCGCCGCCGAGACCGGCCGAACCGTACGTGTCGTAGTGCTTCCTCTTGCCCTCGTCACTCAGGACCTATCACGTCGCGCGCAGCAAACAGGTGACATCACATAAGCATCATCAGTCACACATGATGGTAAACAGTAGAACCCGCAATCATCAGAGATCCTTTGTCAGAGCAACTGAGAGTGCATTCCCCTGACGAGATGCTCACCTCATATGCTTCAGCCAGCTGAGCAAACTTCTCCTTGGCCTTAGGGTCATCTTTGTTAGTGTCAGGGTGAAACTTTTTGGCCAACTAAATGGGAGGAGAACAACAAATACGTTTGGAACCACTGTGATAAACGGTAAGTAAATGGAGATACAAATACAAGCTGTTAGGCAGGGGGCAGAAGGTAACATACCTGGTAGTAGGACTGCTTGATCTCTTTCTGGGTTGCTGTGCGTGGTACAGACAATATCTGATAGAAGTCCTGCTTGCTACTGGCTTGGACACTTGTGTGGAAGTTCACTGTGCGGATGGTGTTCGGTACTTTGACACCTGGAAATAAACAATGCGTTAGTTTAGCTGCAATGACGCAGTATTGCAGCAGTTAAGCGTTTGGCCAAAAATCTAAAAGTGTAGTTTGCTTCGACAATTGCCTCGATTCGACTTTATATACAAAACATTCACATACACATCCGAAGCTGAACCATCTAGAACGGATGATATTGGCTCATACCATACGCACCTTCAAATACAGTGTCTAAAATAATCTGACAAGAACAGATCGGGTTTGCATTAAGACAAGCCTGATCGCCCCCATAGACCTGCTCTTAAAAAAAATAAACAGAGAATGTACCTGACTGGATACAGTAGGGCTAGCTTGGTCTATGTAGCCTAGCATGAAGCTCCGCAGTTCACTCACCTGACAGCCCTCTCAATGTCACGGCGGCGGCCGTCCCTGAGCCCAACGTGGCGCCCGCCCCAGACCATCTTTTGCTCGCCCCGAGGGTAGAGACAGTCCTGGCACTGCGATGTGAGGCACATGAAAGAGCCCCACATGCATTGCGACCTCCTGAAGACACGGCTACCGTTATCCAACGTGCTGAACGACGAGCTGCTGGGGACGCCATCATTTCTCCACAAGCCTTGAAGCGGCTGCTGCTCCCGGAGCAGACTGCGCATGTGCGCAGACAACGAGGCGTGGTTAACGTTTCCGCGTGGTTAAAGATATTCATGTTTCGAGACTGCCGACCCTTGTTTATAAAATTGCATAGATTTTTTTATTGGTTATCAATGCAATAAAATGCCCTTTCAGTTGTACATACAAAAATTAAATAATAATAATCAACAGAAAAACTTGCAACGATATCTGAAGTAATGTTTATATATGAAAGCAGTCACGTTTTGAAGTACGGGGTCGCACTCGGACAGGGTGGATTTAATTTAGCATTAAAAACCAGAAACTCCGCCGACCCGGCCCACTCAGGTACCCACAACGAGCGTGCCCTGCAGAGTGCATCCAGACGGGAACTGTCATCTGGAGATTCAACCCGCACTGTAGCCTCTGACCACCTCGACACACACCCGGAAGGCGTGAGGGGAAAACTACAAAACGGCAGAATGAATCGTTTCAAGACATCAAAATTCAAAAATACCACCCCGAAAATTGCCAAGAAAGATGTGAGTAGAACATAGAGCTGGGCTAAGTGCAAACGAGGTTAGCAAACGTTAGCATTCTTTATTAGCAGTGGGGAATGAGGTCTCCTCTGGACAAAGTCTGGAGAGAACTTCCTGCATGCATCCGAAAAGCCACAAAGCAAGTTATTCAAAACGTAGACAATGATTTTCCCTCAAATACGTTTAGCCTCCCTGTACAACTTCGATCCACAAGTCTGCATACAACAACTAGTTCGCTGCTCTGCATATTAGGTTATTAAGACGGCCATCATCATCACCATCATCATCATATGGCAAAGTAAAGATGCCTGAAGGAATGTGACGCTCGGTCAACATTGTTAAGTCTCACGAATAATGGCGAGATATAAATTCATGGTTTGACACATACAAAGCACACACCCCGATAACACCCCGGATACATCACAGGGTACATGACATGCTGAATGAATATCCATTCAGTGATGATGAGGCCAGCTTGTCTGATTTATCCGTGCAGCTTCTGCTCATATCCAATTTGTATGTGTATGTAGTCAGACAGTTGGCGTTTCCTATTGGTGTGGAGACGGACGAATGCATCGATCTGTTTGACTGGTTGTTATCTTGGTTTAAGAAATAAAGGTTATAAATCCGATTTCCGTTTCTCTCCCTCTCAGAGGCAGAGCCCATACTATCGGTTCAAGTGTACAGTCTTTCACTGCTAAACGGGAACATGTCTGTGCAAAGTAAACTAGCCGTTTAATTTGACTCCACTTGAATGCAGTGGGCTGTCTCCTGCAGAGTAATATATTGTATTGATTGTTTGTTGTGTGTGTGTATCTGTGTGTTTGTTGACGTGCATGTGTTCAAGCATGTCTTTCTCTGTTCTTTGAGCAACAGTGGTAGTAGTTGGACTGCGTTCTAAGGTCTTGGCGTACTCTTCCCTTGTTAATGTTATGCAAGAGAGATTTTAAGAGTTTTCTGCTGTGCGTTGCAAGCAACTCCTGTCACTTCCTCAATATGTGCTGATTCAAGTGTGCGTGTGTGTGTCAGATTGTAGGACATTGCATGTATAGGCCTCTGTGTGTGCTTAGAGTTCGGATTGCACATGTCTGACATTTATGAATGTGTATGCTTTCAGGTTGTCACACTCTTTAAAAAGGAAAGCAACTGGTGTATAATGTTCTTGCACTGGCTAGATAACTGGACAAACACTTGTATCCGCCCTATTAGAACTGACTCAGAACCACTATGCAGAGTTCAGTGAAATGTGTCTGTGTGTTGTTCTGTTTTCCTGTGAGAACATGTCAAGCACATGCTTTAGATTCCTTCCATTTGTAGAGATATATCATGTTTAACCTTCGTGAGCAAGCAACCACATACTATTGATATTATTTCTTATCTTGCCCATCATGCTTCCAGAATGATACATCGCTATGTAAACAACCTGATAAACTATTTTATCTAGCGAATCTTAAATTCCTTTAAAAAACATACCAACAACAATACTCAGCCCAATAGCGTACATTCGTCATCTTGGTAATTCAGTCCATGGTGTTTGAGGTTTTTATCCAAACCATTTGACGGAAGATCTGTCATTCAAGGTGTAAAAACAACGGATTTGAACTAGCTTGAGTAGGGGAACCTACCTGAAGTTCAGGTTCCAACATTTATTTTTGTATTATAATAACCTCGTATCTTTCCTGCAATTGTGTGTCTGCGGGTCTGCTTTTGTGTGTCTAGGGCTGGATCTGCAACATCCGTGCCGGTAACGTCCAGTCCCTGGGAAACCACATCAAGGCCAGCTCCGAGCTCGTGGCCTTCAACATCGACCAGGCTGGTGAGGCACGGTCAAACCTGGTGGTAGATCATGGTTCCTGTGACCAGTTCATCAAGCAGTAAAGTGTGTGTGTGTGTGTGTGTGTGTGTGTGTGTGTGTGTGTGTGTGTGTGTGTGTGTGTGTGTGTGTGTGTGTGTGTGTGTGTGTGTGTGTGTGTGTGTGTGTGTGTGTGTGTGTGTGTGTGTCATTCCCTTCCGTCTCCAGGTGGCGGTATGCTGGGAGTGACCTCCGTGAGTCCAGCAGCAGACGGAAAATGGACCATCTCTCAGCTCCCGTGCCATGGAGGTAATCGCTACAACCTAACAACCAATCAAGGCAATAGCCAGTCGTACCGGTCCGAGTCACTGTGTCTTATCAACAAAATGTGCAGTGTACCATGGTGATCTACATAGCCAGGCCTTATTAATAATAATATTAGTAGGTATAGTAGTGGAAGGTATACAACCTGAGGTTCATGAAGGTGCAATTATTTAGAAGGGGTTATGTACGAAAAGTAACCAGAGGTCAAAGGTCATCCGGAGTGCGAACAGAGAGTGTGTTCAGCAGGCACATGACCTGGGGTAGGAGCAGTAAGTGGGTCGGTCGGTACCGGATGCTCCGGTCTGGAACCAGCGAGTCTACTACACAGAGAAATGTCTTGTTCTAAAATTAAAGAGAGGAAGGCACCTGGGAGGCCTGTGGCTCGGAGATTTACTGATACCCCACTTTCCTTTCAGATCTGGTGACCGACCTGGACTTCTCTCCCTTTGACGATGCCCTCCTGGCGACCTGCTCTGCCGATGAAACGGTACGGCCTCGAAGTCCTCGCACTTTCAACTGGTCCTAACGAAATGAAGAAGTCCTTGTGTCCCCCTGTGGGCCGGAAGAGTCCTAAAAACATTATTGCATCAGAACCCTGTTGTATTTCTCAGTAGTAACATAGTCGATTGTTATAAGCATACATTTTATTTGGTGCCAATTCCTTTTCCACCAAGTCATCACAAACAACAGCCAAGCATCTAAACTACCGTCATTTTCGATTCTGCGGTTTATATAACAATGCGGCTAATCTATGGATTTTTACAGCTAACGGCCACTAGGGGACCTCCTAAATCTATGGACTTTACAGGTTACAGTCCACCAACTTTAACTCTATGGGCTCTACGACCGGTCCGCGCCCCCCCACCTTTAAGCGTCGGGCTCCAGTGCGGCTGATATATGTACACATCATTCAATTTAGCTGCTGCGGCTTATACTCCGGTGCGCCTTATAGTGCGGAAAATACGGTAGTTGTAATATACATTGTTAATATTACGGCAGGGCATACGGTCACAGTTGACATAACCAAGTCTGAGTTAGTTATAAGACTCCTCACAGTCCGTCTGGATCAGCACATTATCCTGCGCCTCAGCTGTGGTTCCTGGTGCAAATCCACTGAGTGTGTCTAATATTCTCCCACTCAGCAGCACGGCTCTCGTTCAGAGAGAGGTGTAAACACCCGCCCGCCAGACACGCCCACATCTGCCCCAAAGTGATGTCATCACTCCAGTTATCGTTTGCCAACACCATTTGTTTTCCCTTTTGTCCGCACATTTATGCCACTGCTTAGCAAAGGGCAAGTTTACACACCTGCAGAAACTCCCTCAGCTCACAGAAATCCCACCCTGTAGTGAGTAACTCCCCCGACTTTGTCTGGGAGTTATTTTTGCTGTGTGGGTTTTTGTCGTTTTTTTTTTTTTGCATGTGATGTTGGCAAACACGTATGTGGATACTAGGAATGGAATCAACTCTAAAACGAGGAATATGCATAATATCGTTCCATAGTTCTAGATAGTGCAAAGTCGTGTGCATCATTAAAAGTGGGAATATACCTTATTCAACGTTTTATGAATTCACAAAAGTATCATCTTTCTGACTATAAAATTAGCACAAATCGTAAAACACAGAATCCTAAAAAAAACAACACATTAAAAACGGAATGTGGGAAGAAATATAAATAGAATTTGAAAATAATTTAAAAAAAAATCTGATCTCTGCAGATACTGTATGATGCTGCATATGTAGAGCCCTGTATGTCAAGAGTGCCTGCTCTGAACAGACCCGTCTCTGTCCTCTGGGTCTGCGGGGTTCCAGGTCAAGCTGTGGCGCCTCTGTAGCCCAGAGAAGGACCAGCCCGGGGGGCCAGAGCTCACCCTGAGCCCTGGGCTGGGCCGACTGGAGCTGGTCCTCTTCCACCCGACGTCCTCCGGCCTGCTGGCCGTCGGGGCCGCCCAGTCCGCCCTGCTGTGGGACACCAGCCGCCAGGACGCCCCGCTCGCAGGTACCTCTACCCCCCCCCCCCCACCCACGCAACACACGTACATACTCTCACGCACACCTACAGTACACACAAACTCACTCCCACCCTGACACACTCACTCACACACACCCACACACACTTTCACTCACTCACTCACTCACTCACTCACTCACTCACTCACTCACTCACTCACTCACTCACTCACTCACTCACTCACTCACTCACTCACTCACTCACTCACTCACTCACTCACTCACTCACTCACTCACTCACTCACTCACTCTCGTACCCTACACTCTCGCTCACACTACACACATTTCACAATACACAAAAACCAACGTTCTGCCTCTCTGTCCGTTACATCCAACACTCCCGTTCTTGTCATTGTCAGTTTGTCGCTGCTCATGATTGTTTGTCCTGTCCTGGGATTCATGTATTTGTTTCAAATTGGGTGTCGGGAGGGTGATGGGGGGATGGTTGCGTTCGGTCTTGCCAGCCTCAGTCGTGGATTGGTGGTCACTGACACTGCCCTACGTTTTACAGCCCAGTGGCTCTGTCTAAGTGCTGGAACTCCAGAGGTAACGTTTTGGTTTCCCTGTCCGCTTGGACTGGAATGGATTCCAGGATCTAGCCATCACCCCTTGACTTCATTCCCCCACTGACACAGCACCATCACAAGCACCATCACCATACACCCCACCATCACTACCATGCTATGACAGCTAGGCTGGCTGACACTGCTGCTGCTGATCAATGCCCCCCCCCCCCCCTCTGTCCAACACAGGCCATGCCCCCCCCCCCCCCCCTTACCTTCATCCGACCCACTGCTGTCTGCTGTCCCTCTTTCCTGCTGCTTTTGTGTGTCTGTCTGTGATACTTATACTTAAAATAATCCCATAATCATAAGTGGGATACGCGGTATTAAGTGGGACATTGACCAATTGGTGAATTGATGCTGTGCTGCAGACGGTCACCGCTTTTCTTTTCTTTACAGTTTATTTTCTTTTCTCATCGTTATTGGCGCCATCACATCTCAGGCTTTTTATTTATTAGCTCTCATGTCCTCTATTAAAACCATAGCTGGCTGTAATGTAATGCAATGTCTCATCCATCATTTTTGCAAATTGTAATTACTGATTTGTGTGTGTGTGTGTGTGTGTGTGTGTGTGTGTGTGTGTGTGTGTGTGTGTGTGTGTGTGTGTGTGTGTTACAGTGCTGGAGAAGCATGATGACAAGTTGCAGAGTCTGAGTTGGAAGCAAGATGGCTCTCTGCTTGCATCTTCCTGCCTGGTGAGTAGCGCACACAGCAGAACACACAGTTTACTAAACTGTAACATGGAAACCTTTGTTTCGTACCCTAATCAGGCCTTTAATGCTGACCCGTCTCCAGAGCTATCATAAAAACAACAGAATTAATATTCGACGGTTGTAGTTGGTATGTTCGGCCACTAGATGTCGCTCATAGCCACGGTTGTAGTTGTGCACCTTCCGTCTGAGACCCAGAGATGAGGCTCAGAGTGAGTGTCACTCATAAACCCCAGTGAGAATCCCATTGGGCAGTTGAAACAGGTCCACATCAACAGGAATGAGTCAACACTTCACGTGGCAAGAGCCGTTTGTGATTGCGACATTGCACTCTTTACTCAAGGTTATTTGATAGACAGAAGTGCGGCAGCCAGCTTGTCTGTCTGCACATCGATCCATTACCTGGAGGCATGGGGGATGTCTCAATCCTGGACCGGCTAACCCGGTTGTGATCCTGAAAGTGGAGAGGGTGGAAGAGCCCATGTCCATAAAACTAAAGGAGAGCGTATGAAACAGCATGCCACCTAGAAACAACAAGCAAAGCGCGCGGTGTGTCCTTCAAGTGTGATTCAGCTTTAATGTTTGCTGGGATTTGATTCCTTGATAAAACCGCGTGAGGGCTACCTGTGTTTACTTTACCGTATTTATGGTGTCGTTGCCAGTTGCAGAAGGCCAGAAGACGATTCAACGATAACATGGACACAGTCGGAAGCTCTACGTGCGCTTGACACAAAGTGTTTAGGGTGGATGGCCTGTCATTTTGGGGTGCACCCACCTCCTGTCTGTTTTCAACCCCCGGCCCCTGTTTTTATATTCACTGACAAGAGACAAATGACCCCCACCTATTACGTCTTTATGTCCCTTGTGCGCAACGTCAACCGTGACAAGATAATTGGCCGTCACGCACACGCAAACGCAAACGAACACGCACCCACAGGTCTTGACGCAGCCTGCAAGAATAAGGGGCCGAGCAGCGATTGAGGGCCGAAACATGAACCGGGATCAGAGCCAGGGGCCCCAGAGGTTCTCTCTGTTGTCATTTACCCCCTCCCCCCCCCCCCCCACTCAAACCCTTCCCCCAAAAAGAGCCCCTTCAATCGCCCCAGTCCAGCTTATTAAAGCAAACAGGGCCGGTACCATGTGGGACCCCCCCTCCCCACTGCCAGCCCCCCCGGGGTAAACATCGGGGCGCACATTAGGGTGAGGGGAGGTGATGAAGATGAGGGGATGAAGGTTTTGTTAGAGGGGATGGAGGGTGAGGCGATGGAGGGTGTGGAAGGGTGAGGAGATAAAGGGGGAGGGTGAGGCGATGAAGGGTGAGGGGGTGAGGGTGAGGAAGAGGGAGGAGATGAAGGTTAAGGGGAGGAAGAGAGGGTGAGGCAGACCACCGCCCAAACACGTGACACTTGTGGGCTGTGTTGAGAGAGAGAGAGAGAGAGAGAGAGAGAGAGAGAGAGAGAGAGAGAGAGAGAGAGAGAGAGAGAGAGAGAGAGAGAGAGAGAGAGAGAGAGAGAGAGAGAGAGAGAGAGAGAGAGAGAGAGAGAGAGAGAGAGAGAGAGAGAGAGATGCAATGGAGTATGGCAGGGAGCGACGGCGATGAGAGCAACAGGGAGGAGAGGCTGTCTGACATGAGGGATGTACAGAGAGGGGAGGGGGGAGGGACAGGGAGGGAGAATGGGAGGCACCAGTGGTTAGAGATGAGGTGTCTCTGGATTTATAGTATTGTAGGAGACGGCTGAATGTAATGCCTGGATGAGCTCGTATTTCCGTGGCGTGCGGCTGAATGTGAGCGTGTACGGAGGACCTGGGACTGGTCGGCTGTACAGTCCCACGTCAGGGTCAGTCACAACGGGCTGACAGACACGACTGTTACCCTGGGAGACGGAGTAAAGTGGTTTGGCAGCGTGGCACGTTTGGTGATTAAGAAGAGCGCCTTGGATTGCCGATTCCCACAGTGTGTGTTTGTCCATGTGTGTGTGTTTTAGCATCACACTTCAACAAAATCTCATTATCAGCTGGGTGAGAATAAGTTGGTTTGATTGAACAGCTGCTGTTCTGAAAACACACACACACACACACACACACACACACACACACACACACACACACACAGGGATACTGCCTGTGATTTTATGAGTGGTTGTGTTGGTTGGTTATCTGTCTTGAAGGCAGTGTGTTTGCTCTTCTAAATGTGTGTTATCATAGTTACGGACGGAGCTCTGGAGTGGGTGTTTGCAAAGCCAGTTCGCATCCTCTTTCACACGCACGCACGTCAACACTGGATCAGACGGGCTGCAGCTGTGTGTGTGTGTGTGTGTGTGTGTGTGTGCTTGTCCATGATCTCATGCACATATACACATTTTGGATACAATATAACTTTCTCCAAATTTAGATTGATCTCTATTCTCATTGCACATTAGAGATTACAGTTTAGCTAACCAGAATGAACATTGGGGATTTTCTCTAGACTTAGAATTTAAAGTTCAGTGTGTGTGTGAGTGTGTGTGCTTGTGTGAGCATGAGATGGAGGTTCTGCCCTGGCTCTTCTCATTGCGTGTCCTTGGCTTATGCTCCGGTCACAGAGGCCTTAGCTGGGGCCAACGTAGTGTTGGGTGGGCCAGGAGCCACACACACACACACACACGTACACGTACACGTACACACACACGTACACGTACACACACACACACACAGGAGTGAGAGGGACATAATAGGAGCTTCTCTCCCTCACTCCACCTTGTTTGCCGTTGGAGCCAATTCACGGTGAATTACAAACCTTCTCCGGAGGAGTGGGTCAGGCAAGGGATGCTTGAAGGGTGTGTGTGTGTCTGTGTGTGTGTGTGTCTGTGTGTGTCTGTGTGTGTCTACGTCCACGTCCTGATTGGAGCTGACATAAATATGGTTGGTAAGTGCCCGTGTGTTTGGTCTGGCCCCCTTATGGTTATTACCTGCTATCAGCCAGGGGGATCACGGACGTCCGTGATCGCGGTCACACAGACGTATTGAGTGACAGCGTAGCAGACACGCATGTCCCGGACACAGCCTGTTCCCATTAGCTCCCATTTCCCTTCAATCCTACAGGATCCCCCCCTTGATTGGCCGATGTGATTGATGCCGTATGGCAGAGAGGGGGGGGGGGGGGGGGGTGTGTGTGTGTGTGTGTGTGTGTGTGTGTGTGTGTGTGTGTGTGTGTGTGTGTGTGTGTGTGTGTGTGTGTGTGTGTGTGTGTGTGTGTGTGTGTGTGTGTGTGTGTGTGTGTGTGTGTTGGGTGGGGGGGGGGCGGCATGAAGAGTTCATCAAGTGATCAACGATGGATGAATTAGTTTGTGTTGAAACGGCTTCAAATAGCGCACAGATGGCCGCGGACACACGGGTCATTCTCTGCACATGTGTGCCCGCACTTAAAGCTTCCTGCTCACCATACAGAACGTATTAAAAGTGAGCCCGACCTTGTTATCCATCATCAAATATCACCAGGGATTGAACGTCCTTATTGTCATTAGTTTCAATAGCTGGGCGGATTGATCCAGGGGAAGCTGACACTCAATAGGATCAATAGTGATTAACGTTAGTTTTTTTTTAGCAGAGTTGCTCAGCATGCTGTATAGATCCTTCTAGATGTATTCCCGCCACTTCTGTACGTCCGCGAATCCCCCGTCCTCGTCTCTCTGGGCTCGTTCCATGCTGAGCTCTCACGTGCCCGTTCCACTCTCGTGCACATCGTCCCCTTCATGGCTCTTCACAGATGTTCCCTGTGGAACACACTGGCCTTCAGACTCCCACACAGACACACACACACACGCACGCGGGTTCTGTGTGCACAGCATATCTGTGTGAAAAATAAATAAAAAAGAGGCTACTCCCGTGCCACGCCCACTTTGATGAGATGCGGTGGGCGGGAACGGTGGGTGTTTGTGAGAATGTGTGTGAGAGAGTATCTCTGTGTGTGTGTGTGACAGAGTCTGTGTGTTTAGTGTGGTCGGTGATAGTGGTGGGTTGGTTGTATCTGATCTTACTTTGATGAGAGACATTGGACCGTGATCAGACTACTCATAAAGTCCTCCCCTTTCCCCTTGATCTCCATCTCTTGCAAAGGAGATTAAAATCGTTATTATGATTTTTTTTTTTTTCCTACTTCAAACTTCTAATAATGTATTTTCTTCTCTCTCTCTCTCTCAGGACAAAATGCTCAGAGTGTTTGATCCCAGGGCCCAGCTGTCACCTGTTCAGGTAAACACCGTGCTCTCTCTGTCATCACCATCACATCTGAACAACCGGTTCGAGCCACAAACAGCCCGACCTCAGATTCCTGATCGTCCCTCACGTTTAGTGGAAGAGGGGGGGGGGGGGGGGGGGGGACACACACACACACACACACACACACACACACACACACACACACACACACACACACACACACACACACACACACACACACACACACCATATCAATGCGGTTTTCCCGCGACTGGCAGTACACATGTTGACATGTGCCCAGAGGCCATCGGATGCTGGGAACCCTCCCTGATTGGTCCTTGAGGCTGATTGATTTATAGATGCAGCGCTGCTTCCCAAACAACCACACCGTCAATGCCGGCCTTCCCTGGTGGAAATCTGTCACCGATGGCAACGGGGGGGGGGGGGGGGGGGGGCCAACCAGTCTCCCATCGGCGAAAACAAAACCTGGGATGAGGAACTGGATCGGGGGGTAGGGTACGTGGGTGGTGTGATGTGGTGTACTTGGATAGGGAGCTACGGGGGGTTTCAGAGTAAATATTCTCCCAGGTCTCTCCCAGCGTGGTACCCCCTCAGGTAGAGGGCTCACCGCTGGGGAGGAGGCCGGTGAACGTGGCGCGCGCTACCCAAACAGCGTGTGGGAGCAGGGCAACACCTAGAGGGGGGGCGCCACGTTGGATGAATAGGGAGCAGTGGGGGGGGCGCGTAGCATGTGTGTGTGTGTGTGTGTGTGTGTGTGTGTGTGTGTGTGTGTGTGTGTGTGTGTGTGTGTGTGTGTGTGTGTGTGTGTGTGTGTGTGTGTGTGTGTGTGTGTGTGTGTGTGTGTGTGTGTGTGTGTGTGCCGGTCTCAAACAGTAATGAAAGACTTACTGTTCCAGAGGTATGTGTGGTATTAAATGACAACTGAGAGGCCAGTGTAAAAAAGAAAAGAAAAAAAGTACAACTAACAAATATTGGATTTTCTCCTTCACTTCCAAATGGAGGCAGGGATTGTGTGTGTGTGTGTCCTGGCATGTTTGCTTAGGCAACAGAAGAGCGACGGGTGGGTTCGCTGTGAGGTGTTTCAACCTGAGTGGTCGTGTCAGGTGTGTCAAACCGTTGAGGTTCCCTATCACTCACTGCCTCTCAACAGACCTTTTGTGAAGGTTTGCTCTGCAGCCCTGAGGCAAATACGCTTTTCATGATCAAGACTCACCGCACACATTTTTTAAGGCCAGTGTCGGAAATTAATTTCAATAGGTGTGTGTGTGTCTGTATGTGTGTCACAAAATAGTTTGTGTGCGTGCGTGCGTGTGTGCGTGCGTGTGTGTGTGTGTCTTCTGTCATTACCAAGGAGTATGCCGGGCCCAAGCCTGGTGGAGCGAGAGAGAGATGGGGAGAGAGGAGAAAGAAGAAGATGGGGAACAGAGAGAGGGGAGGAGATGGAAGGATGATGGAGAAGACGAGCAGAACAGGCGGGAAGGCAAGGAGGTGTAGAGGAGAGGTGTGATACTGAACACGTCAGGCCTCCTGTCGACACGCTCCCATTGTGGACCATAGCAGCGGTTTAAACATGGTGGCTCAGCGTAGCTCGCGGTACGACGCCACAGAACAGCTTTGTTTGGGAGGGAAGCCTGAGCATCCCGGCCCCTCTGATTGCTCTGTTTCGTTCAGCCGCCGTTCTGACGGCAGGCGGCGTCACGGTTGGCCACAAGGTAAACAGAATGCGGTGGGGGGGTTGTCTATGTGAGTTTGTAGCTCCCGCTATAGGAGGTCTTCTGGGGGGTAAAGAGGGGCCAATCAGAAGGCCTAATCAGAACCAGAAGCCGTGACTCTTGGTTGAAATCACCTCGCGGGCACACAGTCTTGCAGGAAAGACCCCCCTGATGCTGTACTCCCCGTACACTCAGATTCACATGTTTTTATACTTTAATCTCATTTTATTAAATTACTAAAATCTGTCGTCCCCCCCCCCCCCCCCCCCCCCCAGCAGATTGCAGAAAAATATATGTGCTTGCCTATGCCTGGCATTTCTTTCATGTTCACAGAACACATCTTATACCTTCACATCACACTCACACAGCAAAAATGTGTTAATATATACAGTGAAGATATGATGCCATGGTCCAGAGTCATGTGCTAGGAGCGTGTGGTACTGGTTGTGGAGTCTGCGATCCGCCCAGGGCGCAGCGGTCCAGGATAGTAGCCTGAGGTTGGCCAGAAATGGACTGGGCCCGGCCTCAGGCAGGTGGGGTAAACATAGGCCCTAATTACAGCCATGCTCCTGTCGTATTTATGGGAAATAAGACCGTTGCAGGATAATTTAAGGCCTCGGCTCGGACAGGGAAGTGTGTGTGTGTGTGTGTGTGTGTGTGTGTGTGTGTGTGTGTGTGTGTGTGTGTGTGTGTGTGTGTGTGTGTGTGTGTGTGTGTGTGTGTGTGTGTGTGTGTGTGTGTGTGTGTGTGTGTGTGTGTGTGTGTGGGTATATTTAGGTGGCGTGCTGCTCTCTGAAAGTGTCTATGTACACATGTGGCATCGATCTCATCTCCCTACTGGTTGCCTTTCTATTTGCACTATGAGTCGTTGTATACCAGGCATTTGGTATTGCAACCAGCTCATAATGAAATCACCGCTATCAAATGGTCATATATATATATATATAGGTATGTATTCATAAACATATAAAATACTGAGGTCAGTTGTAGTTGAAAATCCCTCAGCTATTCTGGGTCTCACTCTTTTTCGCCATACCATCCCTTTAGTGGGCCTCCTGTTTTCTGGTCTCTCTCTGTCTCTCTCTCTCTCTCTCTCTCTCTCTCTCTCGCTCCCTCTCTCTCTCTCCCTCTCTCTGTCTCTCTCTCTCTGTCTCTCTGTCTCTCTCCATCTCTCTCGCCCGCTTGGCGAGGATCTGTGTAGTTGTGGTTCAGTGCACGTGCCTGGGTGTCCATTAGCATCCCAACTCTGGCTCTCTATTTGTACGGCCTGTGTGTGTATACAGTATGTGTGTGTGTGTGCGTACACTGTTTACATCGTGTGTGTGTGTGTGTGTGTGTGTGTGTGTGTGTGTGTGTGTGTGTGTGTTTCCTCAAATTACAGTGCTGAAAATACCCCTCATAGTTTTGGGTAAGTGTGGGCTAGGGAGCCGTGGATCTGTGGCTGCTGGCAGAGTGGAGGGACAGGAAAAGGGAATAGTTCTCTGGACGGGACGGGCAGATTCCTCCCTTTCAGCTCAGCCCTCTGCTGCTCTGGCTGAAATGAGAGAGGGCCCGACCCAAGGCAGGGCCAGGAAAAAACGAGTGTTTAAAAAAAGGCACTGCAGTCTCCCTGCTCAAATGTGGTGGTGGAGCCCAAGTGCCTAATATACTGTACCTTTTAATGTCCCCCAGTATAATAATATACAATATCTTTAATGTCCTCCCGTAAAATGCAGGGACGCTCTAGTGTGTTTGGGTGTGTACAGGTAATCCCCGATGTGTGTGTGTGTGTGTGTGTGTGTGTGTGTGTGTGTGTGTGTGTGTGTGTGTGTGTGTGTGTGTGTGTGTGTGTGTGTGTGTGTGTGTGTGTGTGTGTGTGTGTGTGTGTGTGTGTGTGTCGATGGCGCACATTTATTTTTGGATGCAAGCCTTTGCTTGCTTGAGTGTCCGCGTTTAGGTTTCTCATTAAATTCAGAATAAACTTCCCATGCTGGGTTATACCCAGTAAGTGTTGCTTCTGGCAGAGGGCACAATGCAGCTTAGTGACGGCTGCACTGAGACCCAACGTGGGTTCAAATCCACGGACCCAGAGGGTTGTCAACGAAGGAGAATAGAGGAATTGGGTTCAACGAGGAAACCTCATACAGTAGCTTCATCCCCGAATAAGCCCCTAATTGAATATGTAAAGGAAAAAGTAGTGTTGGGTGTTATTTTTAATTTCCTCTCTCAAAAGTCGTTTAAGGGGCAAACCAAATTTTTTTTTTAAACTTGGTAATATGTCTGATATTATCCATCCCATTTTGGTCACTGTTCCTTAATTAAGACTGTAATTTAGATAAATTATTTTTATAATCCTATGTCTCCACGCGCCAGTTTGTAAACGTTCTACGGTGCTCCGAACTCGAAGTCGCGTTTTTTTCTACCCCAGTCAAAGTGCCTTTTACGAGACACTGCGCAAAAAATGAACACCATGAGGAACCCAAACACCTCGGTTAATATGGCCGGCCCCTGTCATTACAGAAAAACACGAGTTGTGCAATTCTAAACCTACTTCGCTCATTATAACTGCCGTGCATCACAAAGTCGTTGTGGATCTCTACCATGGTAACTATCCACCACCCCCATCCCTCCTTCCTAGAACTCTCAGCCCAAAACCCGGTTTTCTCTAATCTCATGGTGTCCGAAATCAAGCTGAAGCTCAAGTCCACTTCCAGGGCTGCCAGGGATTAGCATTTGATAGATAGATCATTCAGCATTAACCATGTTTACATATCACGGAATGCCTTATACTAACAGGACTGGCCTACAGTCAACAGCATGAAATGTGAAATGAAACATCCATCTGGCACCAAGGTGCAGTCCAACGTTGTGTCAGAGCTGTGCAGCAGAGACCATGCTCAAAGTAGGAGCTCACAATCCAGCTCGGATCAAACCATCCACTCCACAGGCTTTAGCCCGTGATGTGGCTGCTTTGCTGAGACCCTAGGTTAATTGTTGACATTGTCTACATCGAGATCTGATTTAGATCTTGATTTTTGTTCAACTCATTCCCTCTTGCGTTGTAGAGCTGTATTCGGAATTTCGGAAGGTGGCCATCAATTGCCATCATTATATTCCGAACGAGTGATAGCAGCTCCCTTAGCTGTGTTTTTGTTTTAACCAACACACGGAGTGCCATTTGTAATCGCTTAAATTGCTTAAAAGAAACCGGTTCCAACTAGCTCATCGGGAGAAAAATATATATTTTTGTTCATGTCTTGTTCTATGTCAATTCACACAACTTTGAGGACTTTGTTTGGATTGGAACGTAGCCTAAGTGAATGCTTGGGCAGCGTTCCAATTGTGAATGTGAGTCTGTTCATGGCAGTGCTCTTCTGGAGCAACGCTCTGACGATGCGTCCGAAATCTATTCCTCTCCTCCCAATGTAAACGTGTCTTCGTAAGATGTTCCTCTGTGTGTGTGTGTGTGTGTTCTCTGGGAGAGAACTCTTTCTCAGATCCTTTTTCCCTCCCACCTAGCGAAATGTATCTCAGTTTTTAACACAACAGTTCCAGACGGTTTAAGTTACTGGTCATTAAAGTATTTTTTATGGATGTCTTCATATATATTTGATTTAGAAATTCTTGATACACCTCTGTTAGGCAGCACTGCTTCTGGAAAGTATTTTTCCTTTGGAAAATATTCCTTGTGTAAAGTAAAAGACACCTGGCGAATCCAGTGTCTATTTCATGGCTTGTTGGTTTTCCTGGCAGGTTGGCCCAATAAAATGTTGCTTCACCAGTGTAATCCATGTAACCTTTCACCTTCCCGTCTCGATGAAGCCTGACCTTTCAATGTCCGCACATCAAACAGGAGAAAGTGAAAAGACTTTTTCACTCTGCAATACACATCCAATAAACCACGCTGGCAGTGACTTGTTGCAGGGTCGTGATATCTGCGGTCATAGCTCTTCCTGATCCCTGCTAATCTCCTCTTCCTCTCAGATTTTTTCCTTTTCAATACATCTACTTCTGTATAATACTGGCTCTTCGTATTGTTATCGTAACTCACGTCTGCTTCCCTTATGAAGAATAAGCAGGAATTTCACAGATGACTGTCAGTGTTTAGAAAGCGTGTGTGTGTGTGTGTGTGTGTGTGTGTGTGTGTGTGTGTGTGTGTGTGTGTGTGTGTGTGTGTGTGTGTGTGTGTGTGTGTGTGTGTGTGTGTGTGTGTGTGTGTGTGTGTGTGTGTGTGTGTGCGCGCGCCAGCTGGCGGAGACGAAGTACTTCCATGTGGGTGTTGTTTCGGAGCGCAGTGCTCATTAGCACGCTGGCAGCCTCGGGACTTGTTTGCTGTCCAACTAATTAAGGCCGCGCGCACATGTGGGCGACACCTGGAGGCACAAGGGCTGCTGCCGGGAATCAATCCGCAGCCTGCCGGGGCATCCCGGGGAGTGACGGATGGCTGAGTAGATCCGGTACCGTCCTCCTGCTCCCATACACCTGTTGGCCATTCATCGTCTGAGTGGAGTTCTGCTTCCAGCGGAGCTTAGAAAGGGAAAGGAGAGCAGGGCAGGAGGGGCTTGATGACAGCGATGATGTGAAGAATGAGATCAGTGCACTCGTGCGCCACATGTTTATGGGAAGGGGAAATCCAGCCTCATCGTGTTTTAATCGGCGAAATAATAAAAGCCTCCTCTGGCTGATTTGGAGAGAGCTCGCAACCTCAGTATCATTTGAACGCGTAGAAAGGGGGTTTAATTGTACCCTGCAGTGCTGTGTGCATCACCTTTTAAAACCTCTTTAACGGGTAGTTGTGCTGGCCTCGCCCTTACCAAACAGTTGTGGAGATCTTAACGGCCAAGCTCCTTCAGATGCGATCAGTCTTTCCATGTTGGGAGCTTTCCCCTCGCTTTGTGTTGCTAATGACCTGTTATTTAATGTTGTTGTAATGTTGCTGAGGTGCATGTAGCCAGTTGGAATACTTGTTTTTTATCTTTCGTAAGGGTGAGGCAATACATAGCCACATTTTCATTAGCCTGCTCGTAAATGAGAACTCCCCTCCCTATCTATTATGTTGGGAAGCAGGTTGTGGAGTTCACCTGTCAGGAGAACCTAACTGATGAGCCAATAAGGCCAGCGCTACAGAGGAGCAAATAACCGGCCTGTCAAGCACAGCCAGGAGCCCTAGTGAAGACATCAGCGACCGAGCTAGTTCATGCTACTCTCCGCATGCACTAGCTCCGTTGCTAATGTTAGCCGTGACCAAACACCATTGCTATCCCAGTGGACCACTGAGATAGCACTTTTGGTTTTTCGAGGCGATTCACGATGCTGGTTTAAAACCAGACAGATGGTTTTGCTGGACATAAGCTGCAAGGCTTCCTCATGGAAATCTTAGCCTCGTAATTTACACCTCACTGCCTCATTTAATTGTGTATGTGGGCTTTGGCTGTCTGCGTGTGTCTGTGAGGTAACTTCATGACAAGAACATTAGTTCTTGTCATGTCGTAACCTTTTCCTCCTGCTGTTCTGTTGTCGTGCTACACAGCACCGTGCAGCTTGGCGGCGGTGACACCTCAAGTAGTGCTGGCCCAGAGACGTTCATTTCATACACAGGTGCAGCCGAGTGTCGCTGGCCAAGGAGGTACCAAAGTGGGTCCTTGTCAGTCTTATGAAAATACATAAGCTGTAGCCTAGCACGGCTGCGTTTCATCAAGCATTAGGTTATGCACAATCAAATCCAGGTGTGCATACCTGTGTTGACAGAGAATGTTTATGTTGGAAAATGGTGGTCCTAACAGCTAGGAGCGAGTTTCCCTCCCCAGTGTACGTCGCTTCATGTAATGGGAGTTCCTACAAGGCCTCCCCCACACTTTTCGTTCACACCGTCTCTCTCGGACGAGGGGTAAGTGAGTTCATTTTTTACTTGATTGAACCGGTGGTTGGTGAGAGAGGTAAACAAAGGGCGTTCTCCCCCGAGTGAAGAGCGAGAGCTGGGGGGGGGGGGGGGGGAGTTGGCTCTGCAGCGCGGGTCGTAGATGGCAGATATCTGGGGCGATTGAGACATTTTGTTAGCTCAGGCGAAAGAGGGGATTAATCAAAGAGTCTGTCAGCAACCCAGTGCTCGGCTGTTGTCATGACTCCACACGAGGGAATGTGGGAATTGAACCTTGTACGTAACGGCCAGAGTAGATACAACAAGAGTCATTGGTGCACCGTGGGTTTGATTGTGCTCCGGGGCTAATATTTCACATTTAATCACTGGCCAATCCAGCCCCTCCTAGTGAACATCTGCTCTGAATATACAAACATAAATAGTGTCCACCGACCCCCATCCCCCCCTCCCTGAAGAAGTTTTAAAAAGTTTCCAACATAACAATTTCATTAAGTGAACAAACGACAAACGATATGTGAAACCTAAAATTCAGGGCAAAAAGAAACACGGGGGTTCGTGCAGTCGTGGGCGGCGTCGTGTATGCACACGCGACATGTACACGTCAGGGCCTCGCACACATGTGCCTCACGTGTAAGTTCCCCTTGCTAATCCAGACCTCGGCATAACGCGCCTCTATAAGCCCTTTGAAGAAGCCAGGCCTTATAATGTGGTCCGAGGGGCAGATTAAAGCCAGCTCACTGTTTCCGTCGCAATTATGAAAGCGCTGTAAATGACACATGGCATTAGGATGCCCTCCTCCTACGCCGGAATAAAACGGATTCATACAGTATCTGCAACTACGGTGGGATGCGTTTCCCTCGCACTCGTCCTCTCCTTTCCCAGATGTAACCCCCCTGCTCCCTCGGTCGTGAATTATGTCCTTGTTTTCATATCGCTGAGTAGGTCTGGTGTGCACACTTGTGTGCTGCATGGGTTCCAACGTTTCGACGGTTCCCTCCCAGGGCTTTCAGCAGTGTTCCTGCCTCTGTCATTACCAGTCTTGTCAGGCTCCCTGCATCCGTGTCTTGGATTCAAACGGAATAAGCCGCACACTCCCATCTGAAGAATATTCATTGAACCGCATCGACCATCAGAGTTCCCTTAGATCACCAAAGCACTGCGCAGATTAGAGATCGCTATTGGACTGAAACTCGACCCGGTCGAGCCAGTTCTATCCTGGTGCTGCGGCCATACGCACGTTTTGATTTTGGACTCAGCAAGGCACCTCTCTGATGCCGTCCAGCGCAGCCCTCGGTGACCCTTTGGGGACTGGTTAGTAGGCACCCTGCACACATCTGGTGCTGGCGTTCGCTCCACTGCTTGGCGTAGGCACCGGGGCCCATTCCTTTGTCCCTGGGCCCCAGAGAGGGGGCGATCACAGCCGGGGCCCCGATCGGCTCGGCTGGCTCGGTCCCCCACCGTGGCCACACCTTCCAATTAGCACCATGCCTCAATAATCACAGTCCTGCTACTACTTCAGTGTTTTGTTTCACTGAGCCCAGCAGTTAAAGGGATTTGAAGGCTTTGGCGCATATAATGTGATGCCGTCGCGGAGAATCAGTAGTTAATGTGTGTAGGGCTTAGAAGGAAGTTTTATGAAAATACTGATGAGTGAAAAATACCCAAAAGGGGGCATTCTGGCCTTTATTCAAAGGCAACATAATAAGAAAAGCAATTGGGGTGGAGGAATAATTTGTCTTTCATCTAAATCAAAGATGGATTACCTCAAGTCAGGTGACCTCTTCTCTCTCCCGTCGTCATCCAAAATAAGCAAGGTTAAGTGCGCGCTGGCCAGATCTTTTATTTATGACTTATTATGAGAGGGAAAATAATTCATTCTGGCCTGGCTAGCTGCTCACTAATGGTTTCTACACTCCTTTTAGCATTCCTTAGAAAATCTATGCAGGGTAATCTTGCGCCGGCCACATCAAAGGGAGACTGTGGCCAGACATACTTAGAATTTGCTAGGTGCGCTTTATTGAATGTGTGCATGCGTTAAGTTTAGCTCAGAAATCTAGCAACACCCAATCCGTGTCCAGGAAACGTCTGACTTTAAAAAGATTAACAAACTCTATGCAAAACAACGGCCTGCGTCTGTTATTATGGGCTGAATCTGTGGCTGCGGGGTCAAATCTGTGCAGGTAAACAACAACTTGACTGTAAAGTTGCAGAGGAAGACATCACATTGAAGAATTACCAGAGAACTGTCTATAAAAATATATTAATTGTTTCAATTTTTAAATCCTTAGGCTGTACTTAGAAGCCAACGCTTTCTATACGAGTGCAAAAGGAGGAGACACTTTTCTCAATGACACATTCAAGTCCATGCAATAACATAATGATTCAGTTCAGCCAATTAATAATAATAATAAATAATAATACATTTAATTTAGAGGCGCCTTTCAAGACACCCAAGGTCACCTTACATAGCATATAGTCATCATACATTTTTTAAAAAAACAAGACATTGTGGAAAAAATAAATAAATAAATAAATAAACATAAGCAATAAGAAATAAATAAAACAAAAACAAAAACAATGGGACTAAACTAATGGGAGTAGTCATTGTACTCATTTGAGTGTGGGAACCCAGACAAAAAGCCTATACCCCAACATTTAGTATTCCTTTAAGACCTCTGGTTATCCCATTTATAGAGGACACTATATTTAAGCAGCAATCATTCTGTCCATATCTCTGTACCCTTGCCAGGAGCTCTCCTGGAGTGGCTATTGGGTCGACCGGCCAATAGCCTTAAACATCGTCCCTCTGCCTCAACTCCCTGCTACTTCTTTCACAACCATGTTTATTTAATGCTCTGAACCTTAGAAAAGAGAAGGGAAAATCAGTCTTGATAGAAGTATCAGTATAATGTGTTTTTAATCGTATTTATATATGTGTATGATGGTGCCAAATGCCTATGGAAATGTTCGATGGGAATGCTTATTTTATTTCAGTGGCCAGTCCCAGGACAGAGTCGGGGTGGTGTAAAGCCCTCTGTTGTCAGCGAGGTCCCGTTCCAACCCTGTGCAGTTGCAGCTGCACCTGAAGATCGTGGTGTGTGTGTGTGTGTGTGTGTGTGTGTGTGTGTGTGTGTGTGTGTGTGTGTGTGTGTGTGTGTGTGTGTGTGTGTGTGTGTGTGTGTGTGTGTGTGTGTGTGTGTGTGTGTGTGTGTGTGTATAAAGGGTGGTGTGTCATAAGGAAGAAAGTTGCAAAGATGTCCGATCTGTCTGGTGTTCAAAGAAGTGACTAAACTGTCATGCAGTTTACAGTCACTGTGATGAGTTGCATGACACGTGTCGAATCAAATTGTGGCCCAGGGCCGGGATAAGGTCCGTTTCGGTTCTGTCAGCTCTGGCGGTTCATGTGCGGTGACGATTAATCAGGTCTTGGATGGTTCAAATGAACCACATGTGTACGTGGAAAAAAGCTGTCTTACGATAATTAATTGATTACAGTCTCCCTCTTGTGTCTTTTGCTTCATCTGCTACATCACTGTCCTTTCATCAGCCTTGGGTCTGCACCAGTTACAATCACGACAGTGGCTTGCAACCCCACGAATCAGTGCTTAAATGGGCCATGAAGGCGGAGCGGGAAAAAGACAGCCCGCTAATGGCTGAAAAGACGACTAATTAGCCGTGGATGAAAAGGCAGAAAAAAGGACTTAATGGTAAGACGAAAAAGACCATGGCAGCAGTTATTGATTAGAGAGAGGACAAATGAAGGGATGAAAGGGAGCGTGACCATTAAAGATCAGGAAAATGGGGCTGAGCGAGCGAGCGAGCGAGAGAGAGGGATGAGAGTGAGGCACAGCTTGAAGGGGTGAGTGGCTGCATCTGGGGCATGCTAGCGATGTGTCTGCCTCACTTTGCATGGGGGCTTGAGGGGATGGGAGGGAGCCCGAGCCAGCAATCAGGGCCCCCGTAACCGACGTCAACAACCAGACCAAAAGGCCCCAGTTCCACTCGTCGGTCTTTGATTAATACGAGGAGGTTTACGTTTGCTTCTTTGGTTCACTGTAATACTCCCTGATATCTGGACGGAAAATCTGGGATGTTTTTTTTGTTTTTTTTACCTAACCGATGTTAATCATGTTGGAATAAGTTCCTCGGCGATTCATCCAGCCTGTTCACCCACTCACGGAGCCATTACGTCCTGCCGAAAATGAGCGTAGCTAAACGATTTCAGAGCTGGTTATAAGCTGGCCCCCACTGGTGCAAACACGGAAAGAGGGAAAAAATGGAAAGAGTGATAAACTAGTAAAAAAAAGTAAAGTAGGAAAAGAGATGGAGAGAGTGGGGGGAAAGGTTGAAATCATTGCCATATGTGCGCACACAGACACCTGATAGTCATCCCGGTGGGTGGATCAACATTCTATTTGAGTGACACAGATGTGCTCCCACTCTGCCGAAGCTCAAGTTAAACAGCCGAGGAAGAAAGGCAAACGGTGAGAGGTTGCTTTCATTGCAGGAGGGTTTTAAACATATGGTAAAATACATGAATCTATAATCAGCCAGATGTCTGGCGCTATACTTTGTATGCTTATTTATGTAGGTCTCAATGAAGTTTCTAATCTCTGCGTCGCCTATTCTCTATTGGATTTGATTTAGAGCTATCCATGCTAATAAGCTAGATGTTATCCCTTTTTCAACCCGTGTGCTCTCAGGCATTCCCCCCTTCGTATTTTGTGTTTAATCTTTTTCTCATTACATTCCTGCTTCCAAAAAAACACTTTCCCAAAACGGTACAATTTACTATTTTGATGATTATTTTGACTGTTATCCAAAGTGACATGTAGTCAAAACGGAGTTCAGTAAGGAGAAGGTAGGAGTTAATCATCTTGTTCAACGACAGGTTGGCTTAGGACCTTTGGAATTGTACTACGAACCTTTGGATAGGAAAAGCACCCCAACTACTAGACCCCTCACAAACACCAATCATTTGACGCTCGCCCCAAGATTTGTCATTGTTTCCTTCGTGGTTCCCTCTCTGATTCCAACGCTGTGACGTAGTCATCGAAGCAGGTGAGGCCTGTTACCCCCTCCACATTTAATTACACCTCAATCCCGCTCTCCCTGAAAACGAATTGCTCTCCCCCCTCCTCTCCCACCTCCTCCCCTGTCCTTCTGCGTGAACCCCATCAGCTCTGTGCCGTAGCTTCGCCTTTGTTCTGTTGCTAAGATCAACAAACCGCTCGTTCCCCTCCCGCCCGCTGCCGTCTCTGGATGGATCTGCAGCATGTTGGCCAGGTGAAGCCGCAGGGGCCCTTTGGTGCGCTGGATGAGAGCGGAGTTCATGGCTTCAGTGGAGAGATGCTATTTGGCAGCACACACGGACGGAGGGATGGACGGACCTGGGCCCCAGATGTCTGGTCTCCCTGGGTACCCTGTGGTGACTCGTCGCAGCCTGAACAAATTCCCCTCTTGTTCGATCGACATCGCTTGGGGTTTGATCAGGGGCTTTTCGTAGGTTGAGCCTGCTCATGGAAAGACAAAACGCCATCACTCACTGCTCCGTCCCCGGCCTGTCTCGACTGTGATGGCATTGTCATCGATAGGCTCGAGGCTGTGCATGTGCTATAGGAGGACACGAGGGCTGGAGTATGACATCATGTCGGTGAATGGGAGCCCATGTGGTCCATTGGACACGTGGACGCCGTGGCCTGTCTGGAGTTTCAGACATCAGCCGGGTTTATGGCCCCGGGGGGCTTCGGGGAACTGGCGGGCTCAGGCAGCGCTGCACAGGCCTGACGTTGTCATGGCAAGAAGCTCAAAGCCGGCCTTTGCTAGCAGTTCTGGGTCAGCACAAAGGTGACTGTTTTGAACGTTTAAGACCTGAATGGACATTTTTCCTTTTTGAACGTGAATTATTTCTACTGGAAGGCCAAAATAGTGTCTGTGGTGCACCTTGAAGCAAAGAGTTTTTCACTGATGCAGAGTGTGGGGACTGCACACACACGGCCATTGCAATGAAGTCACTGTTTATTCGCCGACAAACCGTCGTACTAACACTGTGGTGAGCTGGCTTGTGAGATTTAAGTCCAGCTATGAATAAGGTTTAAGCTTATTCACAATCACTATAGTCGATTGTACACAAAACCTAGATTCTATATATCTATATATGTAGACTCAAAGTACAACCTTTGGCTGCCCCTAGCCGAACCCAGCCATGGGGTCGGCTAGGGGCAGGTAGAGTGAGTAGACTTGTCACCGAAACGTTGCCAGATCGATCCTGCTAAATGCTCTAAATTTAAAGGTAAGGGTCGTGGCGAAGTTATACGCCAGACAAGCCTCCTGGATTCCTCCTCTTTCCTCCCCCCTTTCTCCCTCCCTCTCTTCCACTCTCTTCATTTGATCTATCTGTTTTCCGGGCCATTCATTCAGTGGGCCCGGAATGCTCCAGTACATCTGGCCTATTTGTCATCCGCCTCGTATCAAAGCCTGCATGGGCTCAGCTACCTGCAGGAGGCTCGCTGACGAACCCCAGGCCCGGGAACCGACCGCACGCTGGGCCCAAGTGTTTACCTCTCCCAGGACTTATTGTCAACCCGCACTCTCTTTGCGTTGCTGGAGTTCCTATGGTAACCTCCTGTTGCCGGGTCGATAGAATGTTCCCTAATCCCCCTTGGGGTTTTATTATATACATATATGTGCATGTATATGCATGGAGCCATGATAACATAACAAGAGACCTCCGCTCCTTGCATTAGTAGTGTTTCCATAGTGACCTCTTGATGATGATGATGATGATAATAATAATAAAGGGTGAAGGATATCCCCCCCATCTTCATATGTATTTAAACTTGGCACAGTCCCATTTAGAAACCTTGCTACTGTGGTCTCCCCCATGCTCTGTGACCAATGAAAAACTGCTCCTCTGATGGGTGTCATGAATCTAGCAGTAAACCCCAGTGTGACCGGTAGACAATGCATCCATACGTGCGGTTGTGATTTATCCTCCCTGGCTCTGCGTCTCTCATCTCTCTCGGAGAAGATTGGGGCCTCAGCGCTACGTTAAGCAGCCTCTCTGCCTGTGTGTGTGTGTGTGTGTGTGTGTGTGTGTGTGTGTGTGTTAGCCAATGAAACTCAGAAAAACTGCAGTATTTCTGGTCTTAAACCACATTCACTCTCCCCTTTTCCTCAACCCAAACTGAATCGGGAGTTATGTCGAGTCCTAAGTGTGTGTATGTAATTCACGTTGAATTGTTTGACATTCGCCCCCGCCAGAAAGAGATCATAACAAGTTGTGGGTATGGCGTGTACATTAGGGAGACGTTCTCCGCTCGGATCGGTGTCTTAGTCCGTACGTCTCCATAACGCGCCCCTACACACTCACAGCGAGTTACCCTTCCCTTGACACATGTCCTTCATTTACCATCAGAGTGCACCCATGCACTTAACGTTAGCCGTGAGGAAAAGATTTCAGTAAGAGAAACGCGGTACGAGGCCTCCCCCCCCCCATATCCCACCATCAAACAAACCAGTCCCCAGAATCCGTGCTCCCCAAACCGCCACGCTGAGTGTGTGGACGTCAGAGAAAGGGAAGTGGGCTTCGAAAAAACAAGCCTTGATGGGGCCCACATGTGTTGCACTCGGAGCACATGTACCGAACACTCCCCCCCCCCCCACCCCTCCACCCCCACAACATTGAGACCTGATGCTCTGCTCCCGTCCCCTGGTCTGACCAACCTATCGTTTCCCCCTCCATGCAGCTGATAAGCAGGCCTCAAGGCAGAGAGCTCTCTGCACTCTATGTTAATGCTCAGTTATGGTTCCACGTCGACGCAAACGCAACGACCACAACGACGCTTCGATGCAGTCGTGAACCTCTTTTGGTTCCGTGTCGGGTTTTAGTGAGCGGACCAATCACAGGCCCTTCCTGTGGACGCAAGGAGTGTCCGCAAGGACGTAACGGGTCCGTAAACCCCCTTTTGCGTTGCGTCGACGTGGAACCATAACTAAGTCTTAAGGGCGCACGGTGGACCCGAGAGGCCCCGGTTCGTCCTGCGCTACTCGGCGGGGTTCAGAAGGCGCACCGAGCCCACCGGGGTTCCCCTGTCCTTCAGTTGTCCCTCTGTTTATCACCCTGGTGGGTGTGAGGTATCTCCACGAGGAAGAGGTCGACACGTTCTTTAGAAACACCATCGCACTCTTCTCGGCGGTTCAGTTGAGAAGGCTGAAAATAAACCTGTAAACGACGGTGAATAAATGACTGCGGTCCTTTTGGCTGAGGGCCGGCCAGCCCAGGGCTCCCATTGCAGGTCGTTGACCCGGCTGGTGTGCGCGGAGGCGGGGTGTAACTCTAGCATCCAGCCCTCGGATAGCAGAGCTCTGAAAGGCCCAGACGCTGAGGTCTATAAGTAGTCGTTACTTGACACATAGCTTGCTTTTAGCGAGACGCTCGTAACTGCGGTTTGTCGGATTCCTGTCTGCAGAGGGGATGGTGGGAGATTAAGAGTGTTTGGAACGCCCTCAGTTATTTCCCTTTTTGGTTGGAACTGTTAACACTACATTGGTTCTTCAATTCAGATGCATTGCATTTGGGAAATAATCTCTGCGTATTGAGTATAATCTAAGCGCATTGCTGAAGTCCCCCATCGAATCAGTGCAGCGAACTCTTGTTTTGACACATGCCCCATGGACGGGCCGGTAAAAAGTAACACACAAACACACAGACGATATGTCACGGCCCCCCGGAAACCTAAGCTGCGCTTCGGGGCATCAGTCACCGTGTCTGCTGCATCAACTCTGACAAGGGGTCCTTATCCAGGGACAAGTCCCGGTCTGTTCCAATATGGAGACCTGTCAGGGGCACAGGGGAGCCATCAGGTCTAATTTTCATCTCCCTTCCCCTGGCTGTCTTGTCAGCTGTCTCTCCTCAACACCTCATGCATTGACGGTGCAGGATTTAGCGTGATGTGACTTGGATGTTTCTCATGGGACACTGATGCACTTGTGTGTACAAATGATTCTAACGGGTGACCCTGTTTTGATTTTCCTTGTAGAGCGTCAAGAATATGCACAGCAGCAAAGGCTCCCGCGCTCTCTGGGCGAGAGACGACTACCTGCTGACCACGGACACGGTAAGGAGAGGATCCACAAGCCTTTGCAATGTGCTCAAATCTCTGCATGGAAGTCAAGTGTTTACTGGTGCCTGGGTTTGTTTATCACTCTGTACGCTCTGTGTATTTTTATTTGTGTCTTTATTTTATGTGTGTGTGTGTGTGTGTGTGTGTCTTTCCGGTATTGACCCTGCGTGTGTGTTTTTGTGGATACGCCTGCGGTATTGACCGTGTGTGCGTGTGTGTGTGTGTATGCATGCGGTATTGACCCTGTGTGTGTTTTGTGTGTGTGTTTAGCACCGTGGTCGGGAGGTGAGGCTGTGGGACAGCAGGAAGCTTGGCTCCGCCCTGGGATCCGTGTCCGTCAGCGACTCCAGCGGGTGAGTGGTCGCCGTGGCAACGTGTCGCACCGGCGTGCTGCACCCTGGTTGCAGGCTCTCTATCTTCCCCTGTCAGGACGCTGACAATAAGCACTCTTGTGCGGCGATCCATACATGTGCAAGACCACATGGTTGGTCTATGAATGCGTATGTGTGTGTCTTTGGTAGTAAAACTGAAAGTGTGTGTGTGTGTGATACATTGTGAGGGGGGCCTCTATCCTTTGCCGCTGGTCAGCAGGTTACAGAACGCAGACCTCCCACAGTCCTGGCACTGTCCCTTCAAATTCCGGACATTTCCGGGATCTCAATCATATACGGACGGACACACACACCGTTCTGTCCTCTCTTCTCTACTTCCTTCTAAGAAAAAAGTATACAAAGAAATTGAAAAGCTAGGGAGCAACACGCACGCACGCACGCACGCACGCACGCACGCACGCACGCACGCACGCCGCACGCCACGCACGCCGCACGCACGCACGCACACACACACGCACACACAGACGCATACACACAGTTCTATCTTGAAAGGCCAGGTAGCAGAACCCCCCCCACATCACACACAGACCAGGCACGCACACTGCAAGTCCTTTCAACTTCTGAACCCCCCCAATCCCTCGCTCACTTTGTTTATTTTCCCGGAGGCCTGGAGGAGGGGGGTGTGTGGGGGGGGTGTACCCCGGGAGCGTTGACAGACCCCCCAAGGGAGGAGGCGAAGGTGTGTGTGCGGTCATTTTTTATTCCGAACCGGTCCCGTTCACTTCTGCTCCGAGCACCTCGACGATCACGCACATATGCGCTGGTCTGCATTACCCATCATGCATCTGCGGCGGATTCCTTTCCGAAACCGCAGGGATGAAATGTAGCGGGAAGAGAATCGCAACGTCTGTGTTTATAAAGTGCAGTTGAAGTCCCCGTGGTAGGAGATGTGTCGGGCTCGGTTCAGAGACGGAAGCCGGGTGACTGACTGATAGGGAACACATGTGTTTGTGATTTGCAGAGTGATTCTACGTGGAGCCGCGGTGAGAGTTCTCTAAGGTGTGAAAAGTCCTCCTCTGCACTGAAGGGTGCCTGGTGAGGCAGGCTCTCCTTGTGTGTACCAGCGAGCTCTTCCTCTGTTTACCATGGGAATAGTTTTCCCAGTGGAATGCTGTGTTGTTTGTGTAAGAGAGGCAGGCGGTTTAAGGAGTTGACACTGCAGGGATTCCAATAACCACCTCCGCACTCTCCCAACCACTGTCCTCTCTCTCTCCATCACTCTCTCTCCGCCTCTCTCTCCGCCTCTCTCTCTCTCCTTTTCTCTCTCTCCGTCTCTCCTCTCTCTCTTTCTTTCTTTCTCCATCTTTCTCTCTTTCTCTCCTTTTCTCTCTTTCTCTCCATTTATCCCTCTCTCTCTTTCTCTGCCTCCCATGTATTTGAAACTAGGCTCCATTTTCCCTTCACTTTTCCCTTTTGGCTGAGATGCCCTAAATATTTGATTTTCCAAACCAGTGTGCTTATTTGGTGCCATCCAAACATTTAAGTTATTTTTGATTGAAATGTCGCTGGTCTGACATAGGGCTTTATGTGTGCCTCTGCCGATCAACATTTTATTTCAAGTTGAACTTGGCAGAGGGAAGGCAGGTCAAAAACATATTCAGTAAACAGAAAGATTATTTGGTTTGAATCGAGTGTCATGTGCGACCACAGCTTGTCTGTCGTCCAGTGGCCACTGGCCACACATTCCAGCTCCCTGCTGACTGTCACTCAACATCTTTTGGTTTTATATTATATATCTTATTTTTACCATCAGCCTGAAATGCTTATGTGAGAAGAACAGTTCTAATCCCGGATTGGAGGATAGGATTACTGCAACTTTTTCTTTTTTAACAAGGTGCGAATGCGACAGTGTAGTGTCATTATTTATTATTTTTTTATGTCCCGCCTCCTTCTCTTTGTCTCCATCTCTCCCGCTTGCTCTTGTCTCAAGAAAATCTAAATTTTCTTACAAAGTTAATTTTCTTCCTCTTTTTCTTAACAATTTATGAGCTATGAGGCAATTAGAATATAATTAATAAAGTTTTATCACAAGCTTAATATGTAAACATGTAATTTCATGCAGTATTTAATTTCAATTAGAATATTTATATTAACACTCTTGACTCAAGAAGACTCTGAAGTTTCTCTGCTACTATCATCATCAAGTTATCGTTTTCCAAGGCCTTACTTATACTACTCTTTGCATTCTCTGATCCTTCGCCCTACCCATTATGCTCTTCTCCCCCCCGCCCCGGCCCTTTCCTCTCCATCCTCTGACGGTTCCGTCCTCGGCCAGGCCAAACCTCCCGGCCCCGCGGCCTCGCTCGGGGCCCGGGTGGGGGGCCAAACCCCTGGCTGCGTCCCCTCCCTCCGTAACAGATACGGTCAGCCTCCGAGACGAGGTCAGATCTAGCCACGCTTCAGGAGTTAAATCAGGGGGAAAATGTAATCACTGCATTAAATCATATTCGTCTGCTGTCCGGCGTGCTCGGTTTTATTGAGATGAACGACCCGCCGTAGCAGCAGATGGTTCTCAGCGTCGGCCGATAACTGAAGTGGTCGCTCGCTCGGGGGGAAACGTTTGCTGGCATCGGTGACTAGTCACGTGCCAAAGTCAAGTCGAGTTCCCCTCAGTTTGTAAATTATAGTCTATCTTTCTTTCTTTCTTTCTTTCTTTCTTTCTTTCTTTCTGATTTTTGCTTTCTTTCTTTCTTTATGCTGTCTCTCTTTCACGCTGTCTTTATGCTTTCTTGCTTTCTTTCGAAGAAACCGAGGACTTTGTTTAAAGTTGTACCAAATACTGAATTATTTTAATGTTGATCTATTTTTTTATTCATATATATAAAAAGAATTATACAGTTATTCCATAGCTTATAATATAATATGTGACATACGATCAGCCTGTTTGTGATGATCCATGTGTCACTTCTTTTTCTATCCAGCCTCATTGCTTTTCCTCTTATCTGCCCTGTGATCTATTAGTAAGGCGCACAGCCCATGACAAGCCCCAAATCGGGCAGATAAACGCAGGCCTTCGGCAATCATCTCAGCCAAATTAGCCTCATCTCTCCCCGCGCTAACGTCGAAGCTAAACAACAGCAGACGGTCGAGTCAAACATCAGCAGCCAGACCATCGCTCCGTGTCATCCGATGCCTGAGGTCCAGATAAAGATGGATTTGTTCTCCGGGTCTGGTTTTAATTAAAGACACAGGATAACGCGGTGTGTAATTGGAGCGCGGGCTGGCTTATATCAGGTTAGCGAGGATGCTACGTCAGTGATACAGCGCACTGTTTTCTTTGGAGCGGCGCAGGAACGCACTCCCGGTCGGACAGGATGGTTTTGGTGGAATATATTTTGGACGGAGAGTAATGGAGGGAAAGTGTTTGTTTTTTCTGCTTGGGGTTGAAACGGAGCCTGGAGGAGGCTGGTTGCCCAGTGGGTGATGCGTCTGAGAGGGGCTGTTTTAACGTTGCGGACCCTAGGTAGCTATTACTGAAGGAACAGCCTCACGGGCAGCAGAGAACAACAACACCCTCTCAGTGCTATTAGCTTCGTCTCACTCTGCCCTCTATAAACCCAAATTATAATAATGACTTTAATGGGGCCTCCTGGCCTGGCCCAATCAGTGATCTTCACAACTGGCCCCCGATTGCAAACAGCCTGCCGCGTAAATAGCCACGACGTCACAATGACCCGTACTCATTCCACTGCTCAATGCAAACACACACACACACACACAAACATACTCATTCACACACACGCACACACAGTCGCACCCGCCAGCGAGACACACACACACACAGACAGACACAGTCGCACACGCCAGCGAGACACACACACAGACACACAGTCGCACACGCAAGCGTGCCACGATGATGCATGCTCATGCGTTGGCCCGTGGACGTGGCGCTGAGCTGACGGGACAATTCTCCGAGGGTCACTTGGTTGGGATTCGGCATGACAAAAATTGAGCTTAGAGTTTCACCACTTTAATTGGGCCCAGTCACTAGCAATCATACGTTCCTGTACTGCAAGACATGGAAAAAAAGGCAGTTACACACACACACACACACACGCACACGCACACACGCACATTAAAGGGGTAGTTCGGAATTTTGGACATAGGGCCTGATTCCCAAACCTTGTTCTTTATCATTGAAGACAGTTTTCAACACATTTCATTCAGTCCTTCTAGTTGCAGAGTTCGCTCGTGCTAGGCTAGCGCACGGCAATGGTCAATACTAGCCTGCTAATAAAACAGTCTTACCGACTCCACAGTACACCCACGGTAAATCAATTATAACGCTAGAATACGTAAATGTCTGTGTTGATAGAATAATGTTAGAAATAAAACTAACCTCGCATCGCATGAATCATCGCATTTTGAGGGACTACTTTCTCAGCAGCAGCGGAATTTAACCTAGGTATCAGTCCGCCGCTGCCGTAGCCTACTACCAGGAATATAACACTGCTGCTGAGACACAGAGAGTCCCTCAAAACGCAACGCAAGGTTGGTTTTATTTCTAACATTATTCTATCAACACAGACATTTACATCGACCGTCTGGCGTTATAGTTGATTTGCTTCGGGTGCACTGTGGAGTGGGTAAGACTGTTTTATTAGCAGGCTAGTATTGCCCGTTACCGTGCGCTAGCCTAGCACGAGCAAACTGTGCAACTAGAAGAACTGAATGAAATGTGTTAAACTGTCTCCAAGGATAAAGAACACCAGGGCTAACTTGGGAATGTCCAAAATTCCCTATGTCCAAAATTCCAAACTACCCTTTAAGAAACTTGATGTGAAGGAATCACTGTTCTCTATGACTCATCAACCCACCAAGCCGTCTGATTGGAGAGGACAGACGTCACTCCCCAGGGAGCCGACCCCTTCTGTGTTCCCAAAGGGCCCAGGTTCCAGATACCCGTGAGGGGACCTTTCTGCTGAGAGACTGGGTTGTGGTCGGTAACTGGGGGAGGGGGAAGGGCTCCCAGTAGTGGTGGTGGTTACGGTCGGAGGTGGAGGAGGTCGGTGGAATGTTCCAAGACGCGGGATCAATCAGGGGGTCTCGGAGCAGATATTCAATCTAACACACTTACCAACACGCCCCTGTTCCTGCAACGCCTTGAAGGCATGCCTCCGAAGCACGCATGCACACACAGCTATAAACACACACACACTCTCTTTCACTCTCAAACACCCTCTCTCTCTGTCTCTCTGTCTCCCTCCGTCTCACACACACACTACTACACACACATGTGTTTAACGCCTACCCCACATCCATGCGCTACTTTCAAGGCTGGTTCTCTGCGACGCTCCCACTCTCTCTCTCTCTCTCTCTCTCTCTTGCCCCGAGCGCAGCAGCTCGGCAGTGTAATGGATCCAAACACTTTCCTGATCAGGTAGATTGAGCACAGCTCCTCTATCCCATTAAAGAACCAGGCCTTGAACAACAGTCCAACTCCATTCTGCGCCCGGCCCCGGTGCCTATATAATCAGTCCCAGATGAGGGATTTCCTGGAGGGGAGATTAAGCGCAGCTACATCTTGGTTAACTGAAGCAAGCCAGAAAATGCCACAGAAAAGGCTGGTCTGAACACTCGCTGGACTGCTGCCGCTTTTCCAACACTGGGACTTTATCAAGGTGTGGCTCAGCGCGGACGCCTGGAAATCAGCTCCAGAGAGATTAGGGATAAAGCCGCATTTGGGTTTGATTCTGAAAAGCGTATTCAATTCATTCTTAAGTGCTCGCACTTCATGTGAACCAAACAAAAGTACTTGCTGATTGGGCTCAATAATTCACATTGGAGTTAAACAAACAGCCACTATGTTTTAATGCTTTTTCCTTCGCTTTTTGAGTTAAAAATACTAGGCCTACAACTAGAACCCGCCAAAAACACAGAATCCAAAAAAATCTCAGATTTGTGATACTTACCGAAAAACGTACCGCTTTCTTTGTGTTGTTGTGCAGACAGTTTGTTATTGTGGTCGTCATTGTCATGACCAATTGAAGAAATTCAAGTTGAAGGTCTGACGGGGTGAAGCCAGGGCCAAGGCCTGTAGGGTCAATCAGGTTCATACCTTCCCCCTCATCGGGGAAGTTTATAGGAGCAGGGTCGTGTCGGAGCTGCACCGGCCCTGAATCTGCCCAGTGTCAGATGAATCGCGGGGACTGGAATCTGTTAGTCATTTAGGATTCCAGCTTGTGTTTGGTCTTGGGGGGAGCTACACCAGTGGCAGAGGTTAAAGCTAGGATAGACCTTTTATTTTAGAAGCATCTTTCGGTCATGTTTCATTAAATTCTCTTTCTACACCAACGACAATCAATAAATCAAATGCTCTGACAAACAAATGAAAATAATCTGTTATCTATAGCCGTCGCAGGTGTGTGTACTAAGCCCGTCCAAGTGTTGCATTCGACCCGAATGAAATGATTGGATGGTCCTACCTGTCTATGTACCTACCTTCCTAGCCACCTTTCTACGTGAATTCTACCCATGCATTCATTACGCATGACCCATGTCTTCCACAGGGCTAGGCAGACTCATTGATAAAGCAAGCCCTTGTTTTGGGGGAGTGGCTTTGGGGGGCCAAACCCACTCCCCCAAAAACACGGGACTAGCTTGCTTTTTTTTTTTTAGCATTGAGGCTTGATGGAAGGTATTTTATATCAGTTGGATACTTTCAAATTCAAGCTTCCTCTGGCCCGTTTCTCCAAATTGCCTACCCTAGCTTTAAGGGATAAATAGGGGAAGAACAGGGTGGAGAGACCAATACTTGAAATCCCCTAATTTTCTGTCAAGATGTTGTCTCAGTGCTGGATTTCATGGAGGTTTGATTAAAACGTATGTGCTGCTGACCTCAGCCACCCTGCCTCCCTCCCTGCCTTCCTTCCTCCTTCCTGGCCTGCCTCCCCTTCTCGGTAGACTCTCGTCTCTCTGCGGCGCTGTCAAAGATCCAGCTGCCGTTCTTCAATACCAAATTCAATACCTTTCTTTATGCTCACCTGGCCGCCTCCCCCCCTCCCCCATCCCATTCACTCCCAATCCTGACTTTCTTTCCATCCTGCCCCCCCCCCCCCCCCCCCCCCCACCCTTCCTCTCGCAGTGAGAAGAGAGATATGGGAGGGCGGGAGGGAGCAGAGCTTTTGAAGGTGCTGCCGTCTGGGATTCCAATTAGGTGGTTTATTTTAGAGCAGGGCCTAATGGAGCTCTTTCAGCGCTGGTAAAAAAACACACATGGAGTTATGTGCCGTTGCTGGCAGGGAACATCTAATATAATTCACAGAGGGATTCGATTTCATCCCGCAGGTATTTCTTGCCGCACTCTGTGCTTCAGAAAGAAGCCCTTTGTGGGACTTCTGCTGCACCAGGCTGGAATCAAAATAGAAAGATACTAAGAGGCAGGTCCCCTTGCCCTGGTCCCCTCACCCTTTTTTCCAGGATGGTTTTCTATCATGGTTTGTTTTATGATTTCATACGGCCGGTGGAGCCATCAGGGGCCACCACATTGCCTCATGTCGCAGTTTAAAATGGTTTTAATGCCGTTAAGATAATTGCTCAAATGAGCCTTTGCTGGGAAGCCCTTACTTCATTTTATCCCTGAGTCCCTCTGGTTTTTGGATCAAAAGCCGGTGTCGGACTTCACTTTCCATCTTTTATAACTCAGGGCAGCGGCAGCAGTTACACTTGCAGCTGCAGATGCGGCAAATTTTGTTTTCCTTGGCATCTGGAAGAATACCCGCACTCCCCAGACCAGAACAAATGGACCATCCGTTCCTCAGGGCCGATGGCCTACCGACCAGCGTTCACTCCGCCCTGGGTCGTCACCCCCCCACCCCAGTGACTGTTCCACTGGGTATACTGTACATGTATCATTAGCCAGGCCTTTCATGGAGACGGGGGGCAGCCCTGGCTGGCAGGGGATGCGTGCCTCCATTGGAGAGTAAATGCGGGGAGATGGCTAAACTGTGGGTTATTGGGTATCCATGTGTAAAAGGATACGAGTGGTGGAACAGCCAATGGCAGGTTCAAGGAGGGCCTCAAGGCTCCCAGAAGCTTGCGGGAAGGCAGACGTCTTCCCGGTGCTCTGGTTCACTCAGGAATTGTCGATGTTGTTTTCCTCGTCGGTCTTGGTACTCGCAAATGGCTGGTTGATGATTATAATGTTGAAGATGTTGTTTTGTTTTTTAACCGACCCCCCCTCAGTCTCTGCTTCGGAGCGAGTTTATGTATTTTGGGTTTGTGTTTCATAATTGGGCAGCAACTATTTACTCATTTTAGCTCCCGTTTCTAAATCATTGCCTTGCTCTCTGGACGCCGTTCAAGGTTTTAAACGTGCGCCTTTTTTATTTTTTCCTCTGCAGCGATGGAAAGAAACACGGAAGGTTTTTCGGCAAAGTGTGTTTCCCATTAGCGGACGGTTTTCATGGCCCTGAAACCTCCACAGCCCCACTAGGCCCCCAGCTGTACCTTACCCCCCCCCCAACGGGCCTGTTGGCTGGGGTCTCCTGCAGACCGACGACCACAGACCCACAGACCCACAGCGCCAAGCGTACAGACGAGCAGGACGCTCTTATAACCGGAGTAGAGCGAGACAGAGGTGGATGGAGCCGCGGGAATTACACGGGGGTTGCGTTTCAATTACGAGCACATCCACGCATATTTTGCGGTGGCTCCTAATCTCTTACGAGGGATGCTGAAATCAAAGCGGTTGACGGTTTAATCCCCACTGCCACCGGTTGCCAACACTGCTGCCATCATACCAAAGCCCGTGCCATATCTTGTCCAGGGTTCTGCTGCGCTCGGCAAATCGTCTGCGTAACGTCAGCGCAGATCCACACATCTGGACCCGGTGTGAATCTGGATGAACCAGATCTAAGTGGATGCGACTGGGGCAGACTTTTCCTCGGGTTTAGCGGAGGCGGCAGGCTGCGGGAGCCAGGTCGTCGGCTTTCTGCAGCCGTGTTTTACGAGGTTGTGGGTAAGCAGGACGATAGTAAGCAGGGGCTTTTCGGTTCATCCTCCCGACCGCTGCGCGGCTTTACCGGGAATCCTTCAGGAGACGGAGGAAATTGTTCATTAACAGGGAGCTGTGATTGGTTGCAGGCAGGTGGGCTGACGTCATCTCCCACATGGGCCCTATTTGTCTTCCCCCGTACCAGGGAAACCTGTCAGCGGCGCTGAGGCAGGAGTAATATGCTACGCTTAGTTTGACGGGAAAATTGCTGATGCGTGCCGCTGGTCACGGCCTGTGTGTGTGTGTGTGTGTGTGTGTGTGTGTGTGTGTGTGTGTGTGTGTGTGTGTGTGTGTGTGTGTGTGTGTGTGTGTGTGTGTGTGTGTGTGTGTGTGTGTGTGTGTGTGTGTGTGTGTGTTAAACGTTTAATTGGCCTTTCAGGTGGGAATCTCAGTGTTGTGTTGTTACGCTAATGCTTCAGACGTGCAGGTGTAAATGTGTGTGTGTGTGTTATACTTGGCAAGGGGTAAGCAAGGAAGGAACAATAACAACAGTGCTTGACCGCCTAAGCATGTCACCATGGAAATGTTATGACAACACACCTGCATTATTGGTCTCGCCTCCACTCCCATGACCATGTGGCATGGCTTCAACCGGATTAAGAGCTTCATCAAAGTGTAAGTTGGCATGGGGAGGCGCAGAGAGGCTAAGGTGGGGTCCCATTGTGTGGCAGGAAGTGTGTTCCCCCATTGTGTGGGAACCGTGGAGTGGGGGCACACGGAGGACCCTCACCTTGTATGGCTCTGGGTCTACGGTCCAGCTGCTCTTCAGGAAGTTCCTGGGGGCCTTCCTGGGGGTCCACTCTCGGTGAAGCCCTGCTAAGGTTATTTCAGCCGGGTCGATTAGTCAGCCAGCTATTATGAGGGGGGTGGGGGGGCTTTGTGCCTGGTGGGGGGGAGGCCTTTGTTGAGGGGGGGGGACGGACATGTTGAGAGTCTTGTGAAAACAGTTTGTTTAAGCCCTCTCTATGTGAAATGACTGCTTTTTGGTTGCCGTGGGGATGAGGCAAGTGGATTGCTTCATTTCTGGTTGTTGATTCAGAGAAATGATTAATTCTGAGGTTTATTTTTCACTGACGGGACAAGATTGTTATTCTAGCCTGTTATGTTGTTATTTAGTGGCGAACAGTAAAGGAAAGATGCATTTCAAGGATTGATGCAAAACATGCTATTAACCTCGTCTTTCTTTCTGATTCCTGCACGCTGTCCTCCGAGTTTGATTGTATGTCGTGCTCACTGCTCAGACTCCCATGAAAGTGTCTGCAAAACGACAATATAAATTAAAATCCAGCCACTCACGCTCTTCTCAATCCGACACAGAGCAGCGTGCACTTCCCGGCGTTCCACTCCAGCACACACAATGTGGGAGTACTATTCTGCTGCACTCTCCATCTTTGTCCTGGCGTTGAGTGTGTGTTTGTGTGTACGCTGTGGCGTGCGTGTGCAGGGCCAACGGGGCACAGGTGTCCTCTCTCACGGCAGTCGGACCGTGAGCCGGTGAGGGTGCATTCCTGCAGGTCCCAGAGACACATTTGTGCATACCATCACTCCACCAAACGGCTCGTGCACGCACGCACGCACGCACGCACGCACGCAGGCAGGCAGGCACACACACACACAACACACACACACACACACACACACACACACACTGAAACACACACACACTGAAACACACACTGAAACACACACATACACACACATACACACACACTGAAACACACACATACACACACACTGAAACACACACACACTGAAACACATACATTGAAACACTTACACTGAAGCATGCAAGCAAGCACGCGAACGCGCACACACACACACACACACACACACACTGAAAGCCAGAACGCCAGAAAGGCACACAGAGAAACACAGAAAGACACAATGACACTGAAGGACACACACATACAGAGAGACATACACACACACCGCAAACACCCAGACGGGCCCAAAGGTCCCCTTTTCAGCTGACACGGACCATCTCCAAGCAGCATCAATCATAGCTCAAGGGGGATGACGGGTGGAATGACACCGACCCATCTGTCCGTGCATACAGTGTCTTCTTCTACTCATGCGTTCATGAGCTTTCCTTGCGCTGCGTGGCGTAATGCTATAGCTGGCCCTGGCTCCAGCCAAGCAGTCCTTGTGTCTTTCTGCCCCCGCTTTGTTCTTGTACGTTAGTTTTTCGTTTTCATGTTTTTCTTTAGTAGTTTTTTTACTTTCGTAGGTTTGTGAGATCAATACAAAAATAACTGCTTTGTTTTTGAATGCCTGTATTTTTTCTATACATGTTATTCACAGTATTTTCCTTCGGTCCTTATCTTTCTATCTCCCTTTTTTTTTTTGGGCTCTCTCACTCCGCATCGCTTGAAAGGAAAATCAAGATAAGGAACAGCCACACTGAAATATGGGAGTGTTGCCGTCAGTCAAACAGCGGCGGGTGAACTGGTGAACTGTCAGGGCGTATTCGGTTGCTGAGTGTTCAGGAAAGACTGGGTGACGGCTCCCCGAACACCGGTGAACACACGTCCTTCACTGATTCAGGCGCTCCGTTAAACCACTACATTAAGGCTCTGTTGTTCTTCCGTTTGGGTGGTTTTTCTCCTGGACTGGAGAGAAGGTGGATGGAACAAGGTTTCTTTCTTCACGAAGAAACGTTAGACAAACATGTTTGACCCTGAGAGAAGACCACGAAAAAAAAAAGAAAAAAAAAAAGAGAGGCCCTACCCAAAGAAAATAGTCAAGGGCCCGATTGTTCGTCAGGGGCCAAGTCGTCCTGCTGTTAGGGGCCTTTTCCCGCTGACAGGCTGGTGATCATGGAGTCAGACGTTCATTAACACCAGGGTGGAAAACAAACGGCGTGAGGTAGAGGGAATGAGCGCATATTGAGGAGAACGTCTACATGAGGCGCGCTGTGAGGTAGTGCAGTGCACTGGGATTCATTAGCTGTTTTAACAGTGGTAATCTTTTTCGCTGTAAAGGATCAGTTCTACAAAAAAATAATTACAAGAAACTACGGTTTCTCTAGGTCATGTACATTGTCATCCATGTACAGTATACCGCAGAGGTCGGGCAAAGATAAGATTATAAAAACGGTATTAATTTATGTTGAGAATGCCACGCAGTTGAAACCAGTCAGTTTCAATTGTTTTTGTCGTTATTCTTCTCTAATATACCCAGAAGAACAGTGTGTTGCTCAGAAACATTGTTAAACCCGTTGGCTGATGCCGTTTGCCTTTTTAGTGCCAACAAGCCGTCACTGAGTCGCTCGGGCTTGTGTATATATAAGTGTGTGTCCAAAAGAGAAAAAGAAAACACACTGGTGTAAACACTCACGGGTTGCCTGGGTGATCGCTGAATGGGGAAACGGCTACCGCTTCTTCCTGCTTACCTCTGCGTGTCCTGACTTCTCTCCGACCCCATCATGAGCCCCCCCCCCCCCCCCCCCACCCCCCAGTTGTCAAGATGTCTGAGGAACACTGGAGCCTAGCCTGATTCTGACAAGTGAGGAATGAGAAGGTGGAAAACGTGTGTGTGTGTGTGTGTGTGTGTGTGTGTGTGTGTGTGTGTGTGTGTGTGTGTGTGTGTGTGTGTGTGTGTGTGTGTGTGTGTGTGTGTGTGTGTGTGTGTGTGTGTGTGTGTGTGTGTGTACTCGCCTAACTATCCAACAGTGGACTTCGGCGTCGTAACACCTTCACCAACAGGGGACCTCCGAGCCAAGAGGGGACATTTTTCAGGTCCCCTTTTGGTCATGCCTTAAATCAACCTAAAAACACCTGAAAGTCTGTGAGTGTTTAGTCCATACTCTATAGCGCCTCTGCTGGCCAGAGCTTGATTTTCAACGACCAATCCACACACGTCGCTTCAAACACTCCTCTATTGTGTGACGTCTGTCAGAGTGTAGAGGGCTGTTAAACAGACTACTTAGTAAAGTCTCTTGAAACATGCAAACAAAAAAGGCTCAGCTTTAAAAGTTCCACACTTTTTTTGTATGTAGTGACAGGGGTCCACTAATAATAATAATAATAATAATACATTTAATTTGGATGACACTGTTGGCTATTACAAAATGACACAAGTCCCTTCTTAGATAGCATGGAGTGACATTCACACTCCTTCTTTTATGAAAAGAGGTAATAACTATATATACTGTAAGGGAAAGATAGCAATCTCAACTAATGTAATAATAATTTGTCAAACTTGATTTGTTAGTGTGTTTTTAGGAATAGAATTGTCCAACAAAAAACCTATCTATTCATTTGTATCAATAAAAATGATAAACAAATACAATATAAGGGTCTAGACCTTTGAAATGGTTCAATCCCCAAATTAGCCTTAATTTACCATTTTACAATGTACTCCAGTCCCCAATCTATTTTTAAAGAAATGCATTTGAATTGTTGATTTGCATCACAGAAAATGGTCCACACTTGTACTGTATGGAATGACAGGGGTACACTGTTGGCTGATACATAATGACAGAAGTTCTCTCTTAGATAGCATAGAGTGACGTTCACACTCCATCATGGATGAGTAAAAAAATAAATAAGCAAAATGGATAGTTCTTAAGAGGTAATAACAATCTAAATAAAATATGATATATATATGTATATACATAGTGTTATTTTGCAATTAAAGTTGCCCCAACAATGTCATGAACACAAATATCTAAACTTAATAAGGTTTTTATTTTTTTACAACTACAAACTTGTGTGCTTAGTCTACGGTTAAAGGAATGCATTTTATCTGTTGATTTGCATAACATAACTTTTTCTAATGACCGGGGTCCACTGTTGGCTATGACAAAATGACACAAGTCCCTTCTTAGATAGCATGGAGCGACATTCACACTCCTGCTTTTATGAAAAGAGGAAATAACTATATATATATATATATATATATATGTATATATATATATAATGTAAGGGAAAGATAGTAATCTCAACTAATGTAATAATAATTTGTCAAACTTGATTTGTTAGTGTGTTTTTAGGAACAGAATAGTCTAACAAAAACCTATCTATTCATTTGTATCAATAAAAATGATAAACAAATACAATTAAAATACAATATAAAGGTCTAGACCTTTGAAATTGTTCGATCCCCAGCTCAACATGTACTAGTTGAGCTGAGTCCAAAGTCACCAAGCATGACACTCTAGCAAATGGTAACATGTATTTTACATGGTACACCTATGGTCCAGGACATGATCTCGGTGTAGCAAGAGGGCGAGCTTGATCTCATTGGACTCAGCTTAACGTGTAGATGCTAAATATCATGTAATTTGTCAGAAATCTCCATCGGGAAGCAAATCTATAGCTGGTCATTATTGATAAAGGCCTCCAAAATCGACAGCTAATTACTACCCCGAAACATATTCAAATATGATCATGTGTGGCACTGTTGCAATCGCCTCAAAACGTAGATGTCAAAGCACACCTTGTTTGCCCCGTTGCCCCAAGATATTTTCATACTTCTAATGGATTGATTCATATTTTAAGGTTCTCGGAGTGAGACTTTAAGCGGCTGCAGCGGAAGTGTTGAGACGAAAGATGATATCAAGACATTTATAGAATATTCCCATTCACATTATGATTCTTCGCACGACCTGCAGGTTGGAGAGACTGAAATAACCCCCAAAATTAGTAATAATGTAAAAGCAGGCAAGTCCCACAAATTGCTTGAACTATTTCATTCCATTGTTTCGTTGATATGCATTATTGAAAAGTTTCAAGCATATGGATTTAATGCAATATCCACAAACAGTTCAAAATGGTACCATGATATGCGGTCACAGGTACATAGTTATCACCTGACAAACATGTCACGGGTTGAAATCAAAGGCAGTACAAATAGATAAAAATGTAGCTGAAGTTTCAAATGTCTTGTTTATTGTATTAACCAGTTCATTTCTCTTTTGTGAAAGTCACCAAAAGTCCAAATAAGTTAAACGCAAGGTCACAGGCTAAAAGTGGAGCTGTGTTGGGAACCAGCAGCCAAGAGCTTCCATGGAAACTTTCTACCCATGTTAAATAGATTTAGTTGGCACTTCCTTTTCTGCCCATTTTTTAAACTTGTGGAAGCACTTTGCAGTACTGGGAGACACCATTTCTAACGGCAATGGAGCTAGATTCTAAAAATATCCAAAGATGCCCAAAGCAAATACCTTTAACCCATAGTTGTGTTTTATCAAATTAAAAAAATTTGAGTTTCATTGACCACAAATTGAGCAGAAATATTTTGCATACAAATCTTTAAATAGTGTAACCACATTAAGAAAAATACATTCGTTAATTTTTTTTATTGGTGAAGCCACAAGTTTTGCACATTATCCAAACAGAATACCTGAAATGTTGATATTTTCAGCCCTTTCGGGTTAAAACAAGAGAAAAGGACAACCTAACAAGAGTGAAAAGTTTGGGTTAGGTGACCTATAGTTCAAAGAGGTCCCTGGTCAGGTAGACTAAATAAAAGTGTATTCCCAATTGCTCCAGGACATTCGTGTAATTTACTTGTGAGCTCTCCCTCAAGCCTAGAGAGACATCAGTGTTGAACCACCAACTGAAAGGGGGTATTTTCCATTAGTATGAGTGACAACATTTCATGGCTATTAATTTAGTTCATTATATTTAGCCGATTTGAATAGACTTATCTAGCAGGTGAGGCTGTCAAAGAACTAAATATGGAGCAACTACAAAAAGTAAATTTGCAGCATGACCAAATTATACAAAAAGTATAGGAACTGTTCTAGCAGATATGTTTTAGAAGTCTCTTTTGATAGACAGGGAATAATTGTCTTTGTCACCCTGTAGTCATGCCATCAAATCTGTTGGGCAAAGTACCGCTACTGATTAATCCAGTAGACTTACCAGTCAAGTCCCCCTAGTTAGAAAATGGAAGAAACCCAGTTAGTCATGTTAATTATTCTGTTGTTACAAATGAAGACCAATACTTTCCTCATATTGCGATCCAAGTTACTGGCTGCAGTCTTGGATTTTATAGTTCGATATGAATAGATTCAATTTACTAAACTATTAATCATGCTTCAGAAGAATTACTTTTCTTGGATGGCAGATCTACCACAAGCCTCCATTGCCACAACCTCCAGATGGCTTACGACCTACGGCAACTCCTCGACTACTGCAAGCCAACAAATTGGCTCTTGCACACCAGACACGCATTTTGCTTTATTTTAGGTTTTCAAGCATCTTAAAATACCCAAATCATCGCTCCAATACACAAGTCAGCCAATGGCCTACAAGGAAATGCTGAAGCTAGTGTTAGTGATGGCGATAGAAATGGACAAGCTTGCGTGTACAAATATGCAACTAGAATTGCAAGGTTCACAGCCCAGTTGCATAAGTGGTCGCAACCGTTGGATTGTAAGCAAGGGTAAAAAAAAAAAAAAAATTCCCACAAACTAGTCAACATGGTCAATTGAAAGCCTGTACAAAACGACCCTAGAATAGTCAAATGCAGCTTTACGAATTAAGCCAAATTGCATAAACATCCAATGGTAAACAGTATACAAATGCAATCAAGGTTGCACTCACACTAGGCCATCTGGCCGTGGCCGTCGCAACTGTGGCCTGGCCACGGTAGGCTCTTGTACATACGCCATCACGTCGCTAGCATCCAAACAATTCTACCAACCTTAACCAACCAGTGACTAATCACCTTGTCCAGGGGTGTTCCAACGTGGTTTACCAGAGGGCCTTGTGGACTTAAAGTAAGCCACACATTTGACAGACGGCACCGAATGACGTTAAACTAAACTAATCTACAGGTTACCAGTGCTAGTGCAATTACATGAGCATTTTGCACAATATTTGTACTCCAATGCTGCGTAAAGCAGGCTTCTTCAGAAACCCGTAGCCTGCTACATTGAAAGGCAACTAACAAATCCTGACCAAGACCGAAAGATGGCTCTGGAATACACTACGGCCCACGCAGCAGATTACTGCGGGACCGTGGTGGCTTCCAGATCAACCCCTGGTGGACCATTCATACACATGTATTCCGAGGATGTTTTGAAGACACTGGAGTCCCATGGCACTAGATTCCTTTGAAGACTAAGTTGGTATGGGGGGGCCCAAAGGGGGCCCCCCCCATAGATCTTGTCAGTCATCTAACACCTGTTAAGAAAAACACACACACACACACATCACAAGATACAAATCAGCAAAGCTAGGTTAACAAACAGCGGTGACATGCATGTCAAGGTGCAAAGAGCAGGGATAATGATGGCTTGTGTCTGAGGAGACAGCCCAAAAACGTCAACATTTAATAAAGGAAAATAACTTTTACTCACTGCGGTGGTCTGTTTCGAAGTGCCATGTTGGTAGCAATATTTGTCTGGGCTGTTCAGTCAAATGCCCACAAAAACAAACACGCAACAACGCATACTTTCAGTTTGTATTAAGTGACAATAGTGATCTGCAATCTAGATCGAAAACTTTCAACCCTCACTAAACTCAACCTCGATTGACACAGGCCGATGCGAAAAGTAAACCAAACGCATTGTGTTCACCTTTGATAAAGGGGTGCGTGACAGGTGATCTCAATTAAGAGCTAATCAAAAAGAACACACTGATCGGCTATGAGTGAGACGTTCAAAACGAGGACGAGGATTTAACGGAATTGTTACCATTCAAATTCAAATTTCTTTATTATTGGATAGGGTATGATATCAAAAAAAAAAAAAAGTAAGTAATTTGACACTTCTGGGATGAGCCAATGATTCATCTGTTTGGAAGGTTTTGTTGGAGACAAACAAAGAATCTTCAGGCAACAGATGTGACAGCTGTGACTGCTCTCTCTCTCCTTCGTCTGCTGGGTCCTCTGTGTTTGCCTACCTGCTACAGGTAGCCAGTGGACGGGGCTGAGAGGCTTGTCAGCTGATGAGGTGCACCTGTGCAGGTCTGCCACGCAGGCTTTAGCCAGTCTCTCTCTCTTTCCACAGAGGCAGGTGGGCTTGGGTTCTGTTTAGGGTGGTTCCTTAAGGGTTTGGACCTTTGGATTGGTTCCATGTTTTGTTTTATGTTAACACTATTCAACATCCCCACAGCACACTTTCCACTGCCCATATACATAGGCTAATCGAAAGAATTGTGTGTTTGGTCAGTAGTTCAGTTGGTTGGTCATATATGTTGGTTTGCTGATCAGGTTTGGTTTGTTGCATTTTGTTTGGGTATTTCCAACATGGTAAAGATGGTTTGTTGTTCCCAGTATTTGTTTTGTCTGTCTGGGTTAAGTTTCCTCCGTTCTGGCTCGGTCGGTCCTTGTGATTTTGGTACTGGTTTACTGTCCAAACCATATAATCGCACATTTTCTAATCTTCCATACGCTACACTAATCCCTTTACAGATTTCATGATACTTACTTTATTCTAATAAATAACTTTATCCCTTATGTGTGGATCCCGATCTTTGCTCTGACCCGAGCCTCGTCTTAATGCAGCCAAGGAGATGGAAGAGCGTTATGAATAATTATTAGAGGTTTGTGTTGTACAATGAAAGACAGTAAAGATTCAATTTGAATGGCAAAATAAGGATGGGATTTTATTTGAACAATAAAATATGTGTTGGGCAAATTATAGAGAGGCTGAGATTATAGATTTCATATTCAAAAGGCGAAGGGGTGAAAAAATTTAAGAAATATATTTAAGAAATATAGGCCTACTCAAAGCCCAAATCATTGATATCATACCCTATCCAATAATAAAGAAATTTGAATCTGAATGGTAACAATTCCGTTAAATCCTCGTCCTTGTTTTGAACGTCTCACTCATAGCCGATCAGTGTGTTCTTTCTGATTAGCTCTTAATTGAGATCACCTGTCACGCACCCCTTTATCAAAGGTGAACACAATGCGTTTGGTTTACTTTTCGCATCGGCCTGTGTCAATCGAGGTTGAGTTTAGTGAGGGTTGAAAGTTTTCGATCTAGATTGCAGATCACTATTGTCACTTTATACAAACTGAAAGTATGCGTTGTTGCGTGTTTGTTTTTGTGGGCATTTGACTGAACAGCCCAGACAAATATTGCTACCAACATGGCACTTCGAAACAGACCACCGCAGTGAGTAAAAGTTATTTTCCTTTATTAAATGTTGACGTTTTTGGGCTGTCTCCTCAGACACAAGCCATCATTATCCCTGCTCTTTGCACCTTGACATGCATGTCACCGCTGTTTGTTAACCTAGCTTTGCTGATTTGTATCTTGTGATGTGTGTGTGTGTGTGTTTTTCTTAACAGGTGTTAGATGACTGACAAGATCTATGGGGGGGCCCCCTTTGGGCCCCCCCATACCAACTTAGTCTTCAAAGGAATCTAGTGCCATGGGACTCCAGTGTCTTCAAAACATCCTCGGAATACATGTGTATGAATGGTCCACCGAAGGGTTGATCAGGAAGCCACCACGGTCCACGCAGTAATCTGCTGCGTGGGCCTTAGTGGCTTCCAGAGCCATCTTTTGGTCTTGGTCAGGATTTGTTAGTTGCCCTTCAATGTAGCAGGCTACGGGTTTCTGAAGAAGCCTGCTTTACGTAGCATTGGAGTACAAATATTGTGCAAAATGCTCATGTAATTGCACTAGCACTGGTAACCTGTAGATTAGTTTAGTTTAACGTCATTCGGTGCTGTCTGTCAAATGTGTGGCTTACTTTAAGTCCACAAGGCCCTCTGGTAAACCACGTTGGAACACCCCTGGACAAGGTGATTAGTCACTGGTTGGTTAAGGTTTGGTAGAATTGTTTGGATGCTAGCGACGTGATGGCGTATGTACAAGAGCCTACCGTGGCCAGGCCACAGTTGCGACGGCCACGGCCAGATGCCTAGTGTGAGTGCAACCTTGATTGCATTTGTATACTGTTTACCATTGGATGTTTATGCAATTTGGCTTAATTCATCCGCTGTAAAGCTGCATTTGACTATTCCAGGGTCGTTTTGTACAGGCTTTCAATTGACCATGTGACTAGTTTGTGGGAATTTTTTTTTATTTTTTTTTACCCTTGCTTACAATCCAACGGGTTGCGACCACTTATGCAACTGGGCTGTGAACCTTGCAATTCTAGTTGCATATTTGTACACGCAAGCTTGTCCATTTCTATCGCCATCACTAACACTAGCTTCAGCATTTCCTTGTAGGCCATTAGCTGACTTGTGTATTGGAGCGATGATTTGGGTATTTTAAGATGCTTGAAAACCTAAAATAAAGCAAAATGCGTGTCTGGTGTGCAAGAGCCAATTTGTTGGCTTGCAGTAGTCGAGGAGTTGCCGTAGGTCGTAAGCCATCTGGAGGTTGTGGCAATGGAGCCTTGTGGTAGATCTGCCATCCAAGAAAGGTTAATTTTTCTGAAGCATGATTAATAGTTTAGTAAATTAAATCTATTCATATCGAACTATAAAATCCAAGACTGCAGCCAGTAACTTGGATCGCAATATGTGGAAAGTATTGGTCTTCATTTGTAACAACAGAATAATTAACATGACTAACTGGGTTTCTTCCATTTTCTAACTAGGGGGACTTGACTGGTGAGTCTACTGGATTAATCAGTAGCGGTACTTTGCCCAACAGATTTGATGGCATGACTACAGGGTGACAAAGACAATTATTCCCTGCCCTATCAAAAGAGACTCCTAAAACATATCTGCTAGAACAGTTCCTATACTTTTTGTATAATTTGGTCATGCTGCAAATTTACTTTTGTAGTTGCTCCATATTTAGTTCTTTGACAGCCTCACCTGCTAGAAAAGTCTATTAAAATCGGCTAAATATAATGAACTAAATTAATAGCCATGAAATGTTGTCACTCATACTAATGGCAAATACCCCCTTTCAGTTGGTGGTTCAACACTGATGTCTCTCTAGGCTTGAGGGGAGAGCTCACAAGTAAATTACACAAATTTCCTGGAGCAATTGGGAATACACTTTTATTTAGTCTACCTGACCAGGGACCTTTTGAACTATAGGTCACCTAACCCCAAACTTTTCACTCTTGTTAGGTTGTCCTTTTCTCTTGTTTAACCCGAAAGGGCTGAAATATCAACATTTCAGGTATTCTGTTTGGATAATGTGCAAAACTTGTGGCTTCACCAATAAAAAAAATTAACGAATGTATTTTTCTTAATGTGGTTAAACTATTTAAAGATTTGTTTGCAAAATATTTCTGCTCAATTTGTGGTCAATGAAACTCAATTTTTTAATTTGATAAACACAACTATGGGTTAAAGGTATTTGCTTTGGGCATCTTTGGATATTTTTAGAATCTAGCTCCATTGCCGTTAGAAATGGTGTCTCCCAGTACTGCAAAGTGCTTCCACAAGTTTAAAAAATGGGCAGAAAAGGAAGTGCCAACTAAATCTATTTAACATGGGTAGAAGGTTTCCATGGAAGCTCTTGGCTGCTGGTTCCCAACACAACTCCACTTTTAGCCTGTGACCTTGCGTTTAACTTATTTGGACTTTTGGTGACTTTCACAAAAGAGAAATGAACTGGTTAATACAATAAACAAGACATTTGAAACTTCAGCTACATTTTTATCTATTTGTACTGCCTTTGATTTCAACCCGTGACATGTTTGTCAGGTGATAACTATGTACCTGTGACCGCATATCATGGTACCATTTTGAACTGTTTGTGGATATTGCATTAAATCCATATGCTTGAAACTTTGCAATAATGCATATCAATGGAATGAAATAAATAGTTCAAGCAATTTGTGGGACTTGCCTGCTTTTACATTATTACTCATTTTGGGGGTTATTTCAGTCTCTCCAACCTGCAGGTCGTGCGATGAATCATAATGTGAATGGGAATATTCTATAAATGTATCATCTTTCGTCTCAACAATTCTGCTGCAGCTGCTTAAAGTCTCACTCCGAGAACCTTAAAATATGAATCAATCCATTAGAAGTATGAAAATATCTTCCCGGTGGCGTAACGGGGCAAACAAGGTTGGCTATAGATTCTCATTACAAGCTAAATAATATAATTATAGCCTAATTATATATATAGCCTATACATATATATAGGCAATATATATAATTAGGCAATATATATATATATATTAGAGCTGTCAAGCGATTAAAATATTTAATCGTGATTAATCGCAATAATGTCATAGTTAACTCACGATTAATCGCGATTAATCACCAAAAAAATATATATGCTAAATATCCCTTGATTTCTTGGTCCCATTAATTCTTCTCATTTTAATTCTCTTATCAACATGGTGAAGTGCATCGGCTTGCCTTGTGCAAATTATTTTTATTGATAACACATTGGCATATACTGATCAAAACAGGACGATACAAAAAAATAGCCTATAGTGCAATTAAACGACTGCTTTGAACAAATGTCATTTGAACATAGCAGTCCGGCTACTGCTTCTTTGTTTTGAGCCAAAGAAATGTTTTGTTATTTTATTAATTTTTTTATAAAAGATTTGCGTTAATCGCACGATAACATTTTTGACACCGTTAAAATTTGTGTTTGCGTTACACGCCTGTTAATAACGTGTTTAACTGGACCAGGCCTACATATATATACATATAGCCATTTGTGTTTGGCATAAATAACTAGGGGTGCACCTGTACCTATCTCGCCACACCCTTTCTGAAGCCTCTCTCTCACGCTCCTCTCTCTCTCTCTGTCCCTCCCTCTCTCTCTTTCTCTCTCTCTCGTACCGTTTTGTGGAGCACGTTAATTGTCTTAGAACACTCCCATTCAGAATGCATTGGTTTACATTTCGTTCTGTGTAACACACAAAAAGTCGGACTATCGTGCTCTGGAACACGCTTCAATAGACTAACGTTTGTGCGCAGGAGCACGCAATCGCGTGATACCGGGTTGTACCTACAGCATATGTCAGAACCTGCACAATAGTATACAGACCATCAAAGAAAGTTTGACGTGTAGAATTTTGTTTTTAACTTTGTGCTGTTAAACAGAGAAGATGGTCCCCTCTTGGATTGTACAGAATGACAGAAGTCCCCTCTTTGCCTGTTCAAAATGACACTGGTCCCCTGTTAAATGGTATGGAGCGACACTTACACTCCAGCATTTATGTATTCATTAGGGTAGAAAAAACATTTTAACTGCTTTCTCTATAGTACAAAATAAATAATTTGCCATAGAGCCTTTACACAGTTCTTCCATAGTTCATAAGAGACATTTTGTCATGAGGAAAAAAGACTTATAGATAACAGGGCTAACTAGGGCTGTCAATCAGCGTCTTTCTATTTAATCGTGATTAATCGCATTATTGTCCATATTTAATTTGCAAATTGCAAATTAAACGCACATTTTTTAACCCTTCTAAATATATCTTAAAAGATGATTATAGATTATTGATGAGGATTACATTAGTTCTTTTCCACACTTCATGAATAGATCCAGTCAGGAGTGTGAGGGTCGCTCCATACCATTTAACAGGGGACTTCTGTCATGTTGTACAATCCAAGTGGGGACCATCTTTTATATTTTCCCATGTAAACACATTGACAGAAGCAACAGTTGCAGTTGGCAAACACTTGCTGCAGTGAATGGAGTCCCCTCTTTGATATGTAAATATCGCTTGAGTATTCAAGTCCCCTCTTGGCAACTTCTTTAAAAGAAATCAAAAAAACACATTTGAAGTTATATTATGACAAAATAAATTAAAACTAAACTCTGTATTATGTTTTTGTATTTTTTAAATGACCAGAAATAGAGGTCCACACTTGGTCGATGAAAACCGATAGTCCCCTGTTGGTAGGGTAAACGTGTATGTGTGTGTGTGTGTGTGTGTGTGTGTGTGTGTGTGTGTGGTGTGAGGGGGTCTTTGTAACCCAGCCAGGTATTGTACGCTCTGTGTCTGGAAATGTTAAACTTGCATATAACACACACATGCGCACGCACACACACATTCACACACACAAACGCTTGCACAGGTGTTGTATCTGCACAAGCTGACTCTTCACACTTTGAACTCTGGCAGGAGTGTTTATCCCTGAGCTCAGGCATTTTCACGGATCAGAAAACCGG